>NW_004444107.1:4287271-4360877 GCF_000243295.1 Trichechus manatus latirostris | reverse complement strand
AACTGGAAGAGCACAGTCAATGTCACTGAACTGTGTATGTAGAAATTTTTGAAACGGTGTATCTTTGGCTATGTGTATTTTCACCAAAAAAAAAAAAAAGGTTGAGAATTTAGAGGGTTAATATGTTGTGGGGTTGTTAACCAATGTCATAAAACAACACGTGTACTACTGTTTCATGAGAAATATTTGTTCTGTAAGCCTTCACCTGAAGTATAATAAAATATATGTGAAAAAAAAAAAAAAAGAATATTTAATCCATGCAAAAAAGATGAGAGAAAAAGGAACAAAGAATAGGTAATACCAATGTAAACAGTAAGATGGTAATTTATGTCCAAATATATCAAGAATTACATTATATATAGCTTGACTAAATGGTCCAATTAAAAGATAAAGATAAAGCAATCGTGTTTGTTCACAAAAGACATCTTAAAGAATGTAGAAAGATTCAAAGTAAAAGAATAGAAATAATATGTCATGAAAATACAAATTAAAAGAAAGCTGGAATAGTTAAACAATAATATAAGATGAAGTGGACTTCAAAGCTTAAATCACTGGATAAAGAAGTATATTTCAGAATATTAAGAGAATAAATCTAATTTCTATAAAAATTCTATATTTTATATACAACTCACAACATAGCCTCAAACATATACATAAATAAAAAACTGACAACAAAGTAAAGATCATAAATTCATAATCATAATAGATTTTAACAGACCTTCCTTAAGAATAAGTAGTTTTAAAAAATCAGTAAAGACATGGGTATCATCCGTAAAGAATACTCAATTAATAAACACTGCAACCAACAACAAATACAGAATATATATTATTTTCAACTGTATTGAAACATTTATCAAAACTGGATCATAAAGCAAATCCCAACAAATTACAAAGGAGTGAAATATTACACTATATGTCACTTGGCCACAATGACACTAAGCCAAGAAACAAAAACAATGATAAGAATAACACATTTCTGAACAACCAATGGGTTAAATATGTAGTAAAAATGAAAAATTTAAAAACTATTTTGAAATAAATGACAATAAAAAATACTACATGTCAAGCTTTTGGAATGTAATAAAGCTGTGTTTAAAGACATTCAGAACCATAAATACAATACAATTCAATACAATACAGAAAAGTTGAATAACAATGATCTAATCATAGACCTCAGACAGAAAAATAGCAAAGTAAGCCCAAAGAAAGACGGAAGAAAATAAAAAGCAGAAAATGATGAAATAAAAATAAACACGCAATAGAGAGGATCAACAAAGGCAAAGATTCATTTTTTGAAAAGACTAATAATATTGATTAAAAAAATTAAGAAAACAAAAAATGCTGACATAAGAAAAAACAGGAAATCTGAATAGCCCTCTTACTAATAAGAAAATTAAATCTATAATTTTAAAATTTCTCAGGCTAAAGAAAACCTGAGACCCAGATGGCTTCACCAGTGAATTTATTCAACTATGTTAGGAAGAAATAACATCAGCCTTGTACAAAGCTGGAGCGCTGGTGGTGCCATGGTTAAAAGCTCAGCGCTAACCAAAAGGTCGGCAGTTTGAAACCACCAGCTGCTCCTTGGAAACCCTACGGGGCAGTTCTACTCTGTCCTGTAGGATTGCTATGAATTGGAATCAACTCAACAGCAGTGGGTTTGGATTGGTGTTTTGTACAAAGTCTTCTAGGTGAGTTTTATAAGGCCCAACTTATTTTACGAGGCCAAAAAAATCAGATATGGATATCAAAACCTGACACTGATATTGTAAGAATTAAAAATCACACAGTAGTCTTTCTTAGTAATACAGATGAAACAGTCTTAAGTACAACATCAGAAAACAAAATCATGAGATACATAAAAAGTATAACACATCACAATCAAGTTAGGTTTATTCAAGGAAATCTGTGACGGGTTTAACATTTGAAAATCAATCTGTGCAGTTCACCACGTTAACAGAATAAAGGCTAAAATACATATGACCATCTAGATCAGGGGTTAGCAAACTATAGTCTGCAAGCCAAATCTAGCTCTCCATCTGTTTTTACTAAGTTTCACTGGAATACAGCCTCACTCATTGATTTCTATATTGTCTACAGCTGCTTTCAAATTGCTATAATGGCAAAATTGCACAGTAGCAAGAGACTGTACGGCCGGCAAGCTAAAACTTTGATTATGTGGCCCTTATAGAATAATTCTGCCAATCCTTGATCTAAATAGATGCAGAAAAAGCATTTGATAAAACTCAACCTCTATTCACGATTTAAAAACAAAACAAAAAACCTTTAGAAAACTAAGACTAAAAGTCATTAAGGAACTTCTTTATTCTGATAAAAAGCAGTATGATCTATAACAGTAAATGCCAGGCTTAATGGAGAAATGCAGAGAACAGGACTGAGTCAACAATACCTGCCATCACCACTTGTACTCATCACTGTACTGGATACTAGCCAGTGCAATAAGGCAAGAAAAAGAAATAAAGGAAATAAAGATGGAAAAGGAAAAAAAAAAACCTTTCTTTTTTGGCAGCTGGCATCATTATATACATGGGAGAAAAAAGAACTACCAAATACATTATTAGAATTAATAAGTGATTTTAGCAAGGTCATTATTTTTAGAAATCTAAAAGTTAATCTACAATGTTTTAAGTCAGGAGAGTGGGTTATCTTTGTGCAGAGAATAATGATAAGGAAAGGGCATAAGGGATGCTGGGAATATTTTATTTCTTAACCTGGATGGTGGCTACACCGATGTGCTGTGCTCACTCTGTGATACTTTGTTGAGCTGTACACAGAGAACTGATGTATTTTTTTAGCATGAATTTTGGCAAACTGCCACGAGAAAAAATATTTGCTTTTAACATAGTCAACACTCTGTAAAGACAAATTCTAGACTATACATGTCACATACAAAAAAATTTCTTTGTAAAGTGACTTCGGTTTTATTATTTTACCTAATTTTATGAAGGTCCCTAGGTGGTACAAATGGTTTGCACTTGACTGCTAACCTAAAGGTTGGAAGTTCAAACCAGCAGTACTTCAGAAGAAAAGGCCCGGCGTTCTGCATCCATTAAGATTACAGAGAAGAAAACCCTAAGGAACAGTTCTACTCCATAACACATGGGGTCACCATGAGTCAGAACTGACTCAACAGCAACTAACAAGTTTCTATAGCTGAAGTACTTTCAAGTTTTTGTATTCATCAAAATATACCTTCAAAGAAACAACTGACGGGGTGAGAGCAGGGGGGAGAATTCTGTTGTACATATACATTAAAGAACTTCAAGGATTCCTCTTTTTATAAACTCTCATTTTATGCTGGGCATAAAAAAGTAAATAAGACAGCCTTTGCCTTCCATGAGACTGCATGCTAGAGACATGTGCCCAAATGAATCTGTAATTCAGATAATGACAAGTGCTATGAAGAAAAATAAAACATAATAAAGGGAAAGAGTGATGGAGGAGGGGAGTGGAGTGGGAAGTTGGCTAGTTTACCTAGGCTTGTGAGAAAAGGCCTGTTTGAGAAGGGGACATATGAGCAGGGACTGGAATGAAAGGAGACAGAACCATGGAAGAGCACTGAGGCAACAATGAGCTTGGCATATCTGAAGTACAGCAAGAAGGGGAGTCAAACACATCACAGGACTTTTATTTTACACAGCTCTGCATCCTATTGCTTGACACCATATCCCAAAGAACTGGAACCACAACGATTTTTTTAAGTGAGGGCCTACCTGGTCGAATTGTACTATCTCTTCCAAAAAGATGAAGCCGTCTTCTACCAAGACAAAAATGTTCAATTATATGAAAAATTTCTACAGGTTTTTCTATATTGCCAATTTCAGGTTCTTCTGTGATAATTAAGTCAATGTCAACATTAGCATGAATGAAGTCTCCGTCTGTGCTACGCTTAACAGTTCCTTTGATCCCCATAAGGCAGTGTTCCTAAGTAGTAACAAGAGCAGATTAAGAGTAATCAATCTCTTTTCACCAACAGTCACGTTTCAAAACATTTTACATTTCTGATGTCCCCAATTCCAAAACAATCCTTATTTCTTTGAATCTTTGAGATATAGTTGTTCTATGAGTGAAAACAGAGTAAGAAAGCTTGGATCTCTGTATGTAGAGTGCTGCCACAGAACCTAGAAACAAGAGTATTAAAATTCGGCTGTTAGATTTTAGAACTGAGTCAGGAGTCTTTTCCCCCGTAACTTGTAAATAACTTATTTTCACCAGTCACGGAAACATAGCTCTTGATCTTGGAATCTTAAAATGATGCTATATTGGGCCTTGTATAATCCAAAATCAAAATGATATACTGAGATCCATCGCCACTGAGTCGATTTCAATTCGTTGTGATCCTATATGACACAGCAGAACTGCCCCATTAAGGTTTCCAAGGCTGTAATCTTTACGGTAGCAGATTGCATCTTTCTCCCATGGAGCAGGTGGCTGATGGGTCTGAACTGCCAACCTTTTAGATAGCAGTTGAGTGCTTAACCACTGCACCACCAGGGTTCCCTGATATACTAGAGGGGGCATTAAACACAGATATGTTACAAATGCTTAACAGAAGTAAATGTGAAAATCAAACAATTTTCTTTTTTTGTTTGTTAGTTTTTTGTCCTTTTTTATTAAATCTAGATTTTGAGGGGAAAGGAGTAAGCTGGAAGGTTAAATAAATCTAATCTCTCACTTGACTACATGAACCACTAGGGACAAGAGTAGTTTTGGTTCCCTTCTGTTATGGATTAAATTATGTCCCCCTAAAAAATGTGTTGTAAATCCTAACCTCTATGCCTGTGGTTATAATCCCATTTGGGAATGGGTTGTTTTGTTGTGCTAATAAGGCAGGATTAGTGTAGGGTGTGTCTTGAGTCAACCTCTTTTGGAATATAAAAGAGATTAAACAAGCAAAAGAAGCAGAGATGGGGAAAGACAGATGCCAAGCCACAAGAAGATCACCCAGGAGCAGAAGCTTAAAAGAGACAAGGACATTCCTCCAGAGGTGAGAGAGAGAGAAAGCCTTCTCCAAGAGCCAGCGCTCTGAATTCGGACTTCTAGCCTTCCAAACTGTGAGAAAATAAATTTCTATTTGTTAAAGCCATCCACTCACTTGTATTTCTGTTATAGCAGCACTAAATAACTAAGATATCTTTGAAAGAATTTACCAGTCCGAGAAAGATTTAATAAGAAAGACTCTCGCACCTGTAACTCCCTAATGGGTGGGAGACTGAACGACAAAAACTGTTAAGGCCTGATACTAGCATGCATACAAAGCATACAAAGTCTTTCATGGATTCTTGTGTAGGTCCTCAGGGGACACAAAGAGGAGAAGGGAAGGGGAGAGAAATATGTCTCTAAGCTAGCTATCAGTCTTACTGACATCTCTTCTTCTTGTGCCTAGAGAAATGGAAAAAAATCTGGGGATCAGGGGTACCAAAAACCTCTATCTGATTTAGGATTACAGTAGTTTAGGACATGCAGGAATGTGTACCCCCCTCTCTAGCACAGTGGAGGCTAATCTAACATAATGAATAAAACATTTCAATATTAATTAAGGTGTATTCCTGCAATGCTTAATAACATTTTTACAAGTCTAAGAAAAGGATCTTTTCAGCAAAATTAATTGGAAAGTATAGAAATTTGGGAAAGCTTAAGATTAAATAATAAAAATAAAGAAAATAAAATATTAAGGACAATACCTTTGTTCGCTGGAAGACAGCCTTTGGATCTAAAGTTTTAGTCTTTCCAGGATTGTTTTTATTGGTTTTAATCCAACATATATCTTCACATCTTCTGTAACCCCACTTGCGTAAACACTAGAAATGAAAGAACAATAAAAAAAATCCTTAACTTAAAAAAATAAACAATACTTAAAATAATCAACCAACATTAAAAACCTGTCCAGATGTTTGAGATACTAAATTCCAAAGTAGCACTGTAATTTTGTTTTAGTGCAGAAATAAAACAGAAATGTCTTGAAAAATATAGCAATTATACAAAATGATATACATCTTTTGGATATTAATATAATATATACAGTTAAACATTAAAACACAGAAAAGAGTACATAGTGCTCCAATTCTTCAATACTACCTTCTTTTGTCATCAATATAAGCTGGATTTTAATTTCAATTATTTTAACAGCTCTACTGAGATATCATATATGAATATATCACATAGTATATAATTCATTCTTTTAAAGTATACCATTCAATGACTTTTAGTATATTCACAAAGTTGTCCATCCACCATCACAATCAATTTTAGAACATTTCCACTGCCCTCAAAAGAAATCCTGCACCTCTTGACCATCACCTTCAACCCCATCACAGGCAACCACTAACTTATTTTCTGTCTCTATAGAGCTTCCTACTGTGGACATTTCATAAAAATGGAATCATATAATATACTGTAATTTGTGATTAGGTTTTAAACATAAGGAAACACACAGTCTCTCTGTAATCATAAAATAATCCAAAAGATAATTTGATTCCTCAGTTTTATATCCTTTGACAAAGTTAAACACTGTTGAAACACCTCTAACTGATAACTTCTTTTCAGATGAGATAGCCCTATAAAATTTTCTTTTTATATTAAATGCTATTACCTTTAAAAAAAAATTCAAAGACTGTTGTTATGTGTATATCTTTACTGGAAATATACTTTATTGAGTAAAATGCTTACCTTTATATAATTGAGAAAATACAGAGATTTGAACCTTAGCATTCTAGAATCTGGTATATATAAACAGGTGCCATATACTAGATTATATGCTACTGGAATCCACTCTACAGCAACGGGTTTGGTTTTATGGCTAGCTACAGGGAGTAAAACCAGGAATGAAGCATTATCCTTACCTTCAGTCAATTTAAGAGTAAATTAGGAGGAAATAAGGTGCAGAATAATATTGGTGGTGCTATAATCAAGTATGTATAAATGTTATAGTGGAGCATAAAACATATGCTCTTATTGTGTAAAGTGAGATGCATCTCAAAATGAAACTTAGACTTTTACTTTAAAATCTCAAAAATCAATATCAACATCTGTTCCTGTTTCACACTGGATGTTTGTTAAACATCATAAGGGCCTAAATTTTACATTCCCTAATGCACTAATTTGGAGCCCTGATTGTGCAGTGGCTAAGAGCTGGGCTGCTAACCAAAAGGTCAGCAATTCAAATCCACCAGAAACCCTATGGGGCAGTTCTACTCTATCCCATAGGATCACTATGAGTTGGAATTGACTCAGTGGCAATGGGTTTTTAATGCACGTATTTACAGAAAACTCGTATTTCTCATGCTGAATTATTTTTCTTTTTTAAAATCAAAATCTGCTTTCACCAATATGATAAACTGCATAAACAAAAAAGAAAAAACCTCTTAACCATTTTCAATCTAATTTAGGGGGTGGGAGGAAAGACCAAAAAACAGACATCAGAACTGAAAAAGGTAAATGTCAATATACACATAAATACATGCAGTATATTTCTTTTTCTCTACTTTCTTAACTTTCCCACAGCTCCTTGGGGAGCCATCACCAAAAGAATGGAGATACCCAATTAAAGTACAGCAGGCATAGGTTATGGTCTTACCTTGGAGTTAATAAATGACAGAAGCAATGATGTTACCCAACTGTCTCAAACTTATTACTTACACATAAAATATGTAGCAATTGTACAATTTCACAGTTTGAGCACATATGTATTTCAATATAATCCTACTTAATTATCTCATATAATCCTACTTAAATTCTTCACCTCTCAAATGGACACCTGCCCAAATTAGCATGCATTAAATGAGGTCATTTGTTATATAGCATGTAACACATTCTAAAAACGGAAAGCTATTATCCAATAAGAGGTGAGGAAACTGAGAACCACAGGAGTACCTTCTTGCCCAAAATCTCACTGTCAACGGGAAAACTGAGACCAAAAACGGAAGACTCCTGCCAACTAACCACAATGCTCCCGTTATTCTTGGACAAAATAGCATATGCTATTTTGTTTGCATTTAGATATCCAATACTCCATCAAAAAAAAAAAAGAAAGAAAACCTATGCAATACAATTAAATACAAGGTTCTTAAAATAGTTGAGGTGTTAGAATTTCTTTCTCTTATTCATTTATTCAAACTATAATGTGTTTCAGATGCTCTGTTACCTTTTCGATTTGATTTGGCTCCCATTTGGAATTCATAAGTCAATCCTATTCAGAAGAATACCTTTTAGCTACTTACAGTGAGTAGTAAATGATACTAACTAGCTCATTTATGAACTGCAATTCAGAGTTTCAAATTTCTAAACTATTCTCTTCCTGCAGTTATAAAAAAATCTATTTTGAAACAGCTGCATTCATTCCTAGTGCTAGTTAACTGACTTAGGGGTACTACCCTTCTAACATCCTCTTCTGAACAGATTTTCCTCCTGATATTTTCCAACTATTTAAAAAATGGGACAAAATGATATTAATCTACAGACTTCTTATGCAACATACATTAACATTTTTTTCCTATGAATTTAAAAATCTACTTTAAAAAAAACACCATCTTACCACTCTTCCAAGGTCTAATCCCTCCCCGGAACCACACCAGAGAAAAATAAATGATCGAGGTGCTGCAATCTCATCAATTTCTAACTTCATAATCTAGAAGAAATCAAAACAATACTGCATAAAGTCTTTTGTTTCCCATTCATCCTAAATTCCAAAGAATAGTCATTATAATTTATCAGGACTCTCAGTATATGTGTTCTTTAAATATGCTCATTTTAATTACGAAATAGAAAATAAATTTTATCCTAAAATTTCTTGATTCTAGTGCTGCTTTCATCTACTATATCCAAACAACACACATGCACGCACCCGTACACACATATATGTACATAGCTGCTCTAATATGGAAAGAGTTTATATGAAAACATTTACAGAATTAAGAAATTTTACAAAACAGAGCTTAAGAGATATTCCAAAGCAACCTATTATTATTTATGAAAAAAGAAACTGAAAAGAATGAGATGAAATGATCCCAAACTTACGGCCAAATTAAGATGAAATATAACAAGTGTTTAGTTCTAGATAAAATAAATCAATATGCACATTTTATTAAAATAGCTACTGAAGTCTGCAATACAAAAATCTATATTTTGTTTGCCTTGTAGGTATTGAATGTGTCACATTAAAAAAAAGTTATTCAATAATCAAATCCCTAAATTTTGGAAATACCATGTTTTCCTATAAATAACTGCAGAAGCAACCATTTTATATGATATTTTTTTTTTCAGTTTCTTTAAAAGTTAACAAGTTTCAGAGACCATGGTTCAAGCAAGAATTTATTAGCTTCATTTATTAAGAAAATTTTAACTTCCATTTAAATAACAGATCCGTGTAAGTTATAACCATATCATCTCTAATGTATGTGGGCAGAAACAAAAGTATTTGATAGTAATAATGAAAATAAACTACAATATCTATAAACCTATTCAGCTTTATACTTTGACTTTTTCTTATGTCTTCAGATTTCTGTTCATCTAGTATTCTCATAGTACAGTAACAACCATTTTATCAACTATAAAAATATGAACATATATATGAATGTACATACGTATATATTTCTGCACACATCGGGGAGAGCAATAAGCAAATTAATTATTCTCTACTGCAATTCTAAAAGTTTAGTGTTGGTATTTTAAATAAGTGATTATGTCCTTAACCAAAACACACTGCCCACCACTACTGACTCTGTGAAAAATAGTACTTGTAAAACCCAAATATTTTTATTTATTTATTATATTAACTACTGTCACTTTGTTTAGTGGTAGTATCATATAAAGGAGTCCTGGTGACACAATCATTAAGCACTTGGCTGCTAACTGAAAGGTCAGCAATCCGAACCCACCAGCCACTCCAAGGGAGAAAAGACCTGATAATCTACTCCTATAAAGATACCAGCCTATGGGGCAGTTCTACTCTGTCCTATAGGGTTGCTATGAGTTGGTATTGACTCGAGAGCACATAACAACAAACAGCCAGAGCTTAAATTCAGTGAAATTAAACTGAAATCAAGGATTTACCTATAAAATAAGAAATTCCTTTATTTCAAAAACTCTTATTAGTTTGCTTGTCATATATAATTGAAGCACTTGTGCCCTTACTGATCAAACCTCACAGACTGGCTATAGAAAATAAAGTTCAACTTAACTACCTATGAAAGACATAATCAGATTCATTGGTTAAAATTTTGCTTTCTTTTGGCCAAACTGACAAAGACGGTTTTTAATATTAATACTCAATACTGACAAGGAGATGGTGAAACTGACATTCCTAAACACTCCTGAAGGAAATGTATTTATTTATTTTTTAATAATTTATTTTATTTTTGTTGTTGAGGAAATGTAAATTTACACAACCTATCTGGAAAGCTTCTCAGCAATAAACATCAATATTGTTAGGTCTTTAACCTTTAGTCTTGAGAATACCACATTTTTCTAAATTTTCAACAATGAGCACAGATTACATTTATAATCAGGAAATAAGAAAAACTTTTTTAAAGTGGTAAGAGCCATAAAAATGTAAATACAAGGTGCAAGGGGTATTGAAGCCAATAGAAAAAGCTTCATGGAGAAGAATTAAGAGGTTATTCTTGAAAAACAAACATTTTTATTATTAACAGTAATTACCACTAACTCAGAGAGGACATGCAAGGATTCAAAGTCGTTTCCTATGAAACACCAGTCCCACAGTTTCAGTCCTTTCTTTCTCTCTCTTCTGCATATGACACTCCTGATTACTCTCTCCTTGAAATTCCCTGTTCCTTTGGCTTCATGATTCTTACTCTCCTGGTTCTCCTCGTATTTCTCTGACCCATTCTTTTTTACATCTCTTTTACCTTTTCTTTAAATGCAAATGTTTCCTGAGGCATCACTGTCGGTCCACATTTTATCTCAACTGAAATACTATCCCAGGACAAACTCATTTAATTCTCATGGATTTAATGTAGAAATCATTCCAATAGACCAAATCTGTCTACCCTCTGAGCTTCTTATTCCTATTACCTCCTCCATGTGAATGTCTTACACATACCTCAAACTCAACATGTCCAACATTATTTAATTCTTCTAATCCTGCTCCTATTCTTGTATTCACTCTCTCTGTTAGTGGTAACTCTATACCAAGAGTGATAACTCTACACCACTTATACCAAGATAGAAACCTCTGAGTCATCTTTAACTCCTCCCCTCATCCCAATCACTAAGTCTTACAAAATGCTATCTCCTAAACTTACTGAATTTATCATCTTCTTCCTATCCCTAATACCATCACTCTAATGCAGGGTGCCTTCATCTAATATCTAAGCTACCACAACAGTCTGCTCTCCTTTCTCCAGACTTTTCTGTCTCTAGTCTAGCCTCCACACAGCAATTTGACCATGTTACTAAAGTGGTAAAAGCCCTTCAAGGGCTCCTTAATGCCTTCACGTTAAAAGCGCAAGCTCCTATAATGACATCATCTCAAGAAGTCCCATCTATGTTCAGACAACACCAGTCTACAGATAGATCTTCTCCACCCACAAACCAGATAGTATTTTTTTGCCTCCATCCATTCTGCTCTTGCTATTCTTTCTGCTTAGAATGCCCTTCCCATACATTTCATGTGGCCAATTCTAACTAATATATTTATATTATATTGTTCGCATGTTGCCTGTTCTATGTTAATGTGTCCCACCTCCCTCGGCTTGGTCAATTGTGCTCATCACCTTGTAATTTCTCTATTATCAAACCAACACAATTATAATGTAATTATCAGTTAAGGTCAATGTTCATCCCATTAAACTGTGTGCTCCTTAGTGGCAAGTACAAAGTCTTAGTCATCTTTGAATGCCTAGTACATTGCCTAGTACGGAGTGGATGCTCAACAAGCATTTGTTATGGATCAGTACAAACTTATGTAAATAACTGAAGTCATCAGCTTGCTTAATTTTATTATTTGAGAAAATATAACTTTATCACAACAATAACATTATATTGAAATTATGTGTTTATGTATCCTTTTGATCCACTATACTGTAAGCTCCTTAAAGAGTAGGGATCATGTTATATATATATATATATATATATATATATGTATGTATCATTATACTCTGATGTTTACTAAAACTAACAAAATGCCAAATGAGTTATCAATCATTCTGTTTTGGACTTTTCTAGCTATACATCCAAAGATTCTAAGACTGAGATTTTGAGTCTGCAGTCTACTCACTCACTACCTGTTCAATTTTTGCCCAGAAGAATCAGATAATGTAATATCTGTCAATGTACCTTGGACATTCGGCAACAGTATACAGTATGAATCAATATTTATGATCCCTACAAAGTAGGGATGATATTTATAAATCAAATGAACAAATGGATAAACAAATATTCATTTCAAAAATAAATAAATCATTACAATATAGAAAGTTTCATCATACATCATCCCAAGTCCAGCATTTTTCATTAGCAGTGATGCCAGTCTCTCTGTAATATTCTTCTAAAGGGGGTTCCAGGAGAATCACATCAAATTTGGGTGTTAGTTCTCTGATGTCAAAAGCTTCTATATCTGCTTGCAAATACCTATTTGATTCAAATATAAAAAAATGAGTGAGAGATTTTCAAATATCTTATAGACCGCAATGGAATAAACCACTTAAACATTAATAAACACTATTTACAGAGTAGTAATGAGCTAATTACTAAATGCCTTTTTAAGGAGGGGTGTCTTTCTTTAGTACAGAATAGACAGTAAGCCATCTCTAGGACATGGAAATAGCTACAATACAAACTAAACTCATATTCCACATATACATCCAGAATATGTACTTCTCTCATTTTTTAAACTATAAGTTTTAAAATTTTCCCTCTAAAAAATAGTTCCTAAACATGGACTTAATTTTCTTTTATTAGTTTGTTCATTAGTAAAATTGTTTATATTAATTGTCTTTGTAGGCTACCCAATATAAATTATTACTAGTTCTTACTGAAAGGCTACCTGCACTATAGTATGACAGTATTTTAAAACTAAAATAATTTAAATGAAAAAGTATTTTAAAAAATAGGATATTAGAGTCTGCTAAAATTTTTATGGTTCTTCTAATCATTACCAGGATACATTTAATCAAACCACTAAATGTACAAAACATTCAAAGTAAGCTAACTCTGGAACAGATTCTCCATTTCAAAGACCTCATACATGTTTCTGAGAAAAAACAAACTGTGTTTACCAAAGGTTAAAATGAATTATCATTTTCTAAAATTTGAAGAATAGTTATGTCTGAATGCTGAGATATAATTAATTTTTATTTTCTTTTGCTTCATCTAAGTTTTGTAAACTTTCTACACTAAACAAATAACTTTGACAAGAAAAAAATATTTAAAAGACATCTTAAGAAAATTATCCATAAAGCTAGAAAAAAAATTAAATGAGAGTCTACTGTGTATTCAGTATTATACTATCAATTAACATATTTTATTACAAAAAAGAAATAGAATATGTTAATCCTACATAGGCGTTGAAATGTTTTTTAAAAGAAAGTTTACAAGATACACACATTGATACTTTAAGCCTAAATTGGGAACAAAAATAAACCAATAAAAACACTTACATAGGAGGGGTGTTAGATTTAGCTATTAACTCATCTTTCAGCCTGATGAGCTCCCTTAGTTTAGGGTATTCTTCAAATCTGTCAGCTAAACCTAAGGGAAAATATCAATAATTCAAAGGTTAAGCTCCCTCTCAGGAAAACAAAACAAAACAATATACGTGTCATTTTAACCTTACTTCTTTTTTTTAAAGTTAATTTTGAGTACTTTAAAACATTTCGAATACACAGTTCATACCTGATAACTCTAACTCCACCTGCAGGTAAATACCCAGACGTTCTAAAGCCACTAAATATAAATCACTAAACCATTTAATTTTTCATATTTATTAAGCAATCTGCTCATAGCAAGTTTATCCATTCTGTTCTCAGGAGAAGAAAAAAAAAACTGCCTATCTATTGTGCTCTTTTTCCTCTTCCTTTTAGCTAAAAGAAATTCTCTCAGCTAAAAAATGTAATGATTGTTGAGATTTTTACTTATTTTCTTGAACAGTTATCCACAGCAAAACAAATGAGCATTTCTTTTCTATTTTATCATTAGGTAAGAGACAGAGAATAGCAGGGTGGGAAAAATATTGCAGATATCTTGAATTAACTGGCTATGCCCTATGGACACAGTCCCAGAACAAGTGAAAAAAAAAGAAGACAATAAGGCCCTGACAGTAGGTTAGCTCTAACCTCTCTGATTCTTTATCTAAACTGTACTACCAACTCTAAGAGAAGTTGCTGTCTTTAAGAAGATTTTCTACAACATCAATATTTAGTTTTAAAAATCTCACATCTCCACATTATTATAAACCAACTCTTCAATATATTTTCAGGTTTAGGATTTTAAGAAAAGTCTACAAGTCCCACAAAGGGTACTAAAAATAGGGGACTCGTTTTCCCCATGTCCTCAAAAATATTTTGTATCTTTGAACCTCAGAAGAGATTTTAGGTAAAACAGCATAATGCCAGATTAAACAATCGTAAGGTAGGAATATCAAAGATTCCTAAAAGCTCTTACTGGCTTTTTCCCCTCCACACAGGAAGCATATTCATGCAAATACAAATTATGTAAATGTCTTAATTCAAAAACTAAAATAAATATATTAATAACTTTAATATAAAAGAGTAAAAGTGAAAGATTTTCTAATGCCTCCCCAATCAGTGGTTATAAATTAAATTTCAAATAAAACATGTTTGAAGATTTTATTAAAGTCATGTTTCAATCACAGTAGAGTTGGCTCTCTTAATCATCTACAAAACAGAAGGTGCAACTTCTTCCTCAATCTATAATAATTCTGTAAGTACTTTTTTTTTTTTTTTTTTGCCCTTAGGGAAGCAAGTGTCTTAAAAGCAGAACGGTTTATATAAAAGCTTGGTTATACAATTTAACACTTTGTTCATCAAAACATTAAAATTAGTTTCTTCTTTAAGAATAATGTTGCTTATAAGCAGCAAGAGAAAAATAATTAAATTGGGTTACATCAAAATTAAAATCTTTTGTGCTACAAATGATACTGTAATCAAGAAAGTGAAAAGACAACCCACAGAATGGGAGAAAATACTTGCAAATCATTATGTCTGATAAGAAACTTGTACCCAAAAATATATAAAAATACTTCTATAATTCAATTACAAAAAGATAAATAACCCATTAAAAAATAAGCAAAAGGTTTGGACATTTCTCCAAAGAAGATACACCTACTCTTCACTTATTGACTCTCTCGTTATCGGGTATCTTACGTTTACAACAATAGTAAAAAAATCTACTATCTATTATGCATATTAACGATGTATATCTGGCAGTAACCCTTTCATGACCAGTGGGGCATACTGTGCCCACCTAGATTTTCTGCCTCTTGGGTCCAGTGGGACATGTGTCCCACAGAATATTTTGTGATCTGATGTGGTCATCCTCCATTTTTGCATAACACCAACTTTCTCATAACGACCTGGTTTTTGGAACATAACTATGTCGATAAGTGAGGAGTGGGTACACATAAATGGCCGATAAATACATGGAAAGGTGCTCGATATCATTAATCACTAGGAAATAACAAATCAAAACCAAAATGACTTACCACACCCACTATGATAGTGTTACGAACTGAACTGTGTCCCCCAAAAATATGTGCTGTAATCCACCAGCCGTTCCAGGGGAGAAAGATGTGGCAGTCTGCTTCCATTAAGATTAAACCAAAAACCAAATCTACTGTCCAGTTGATTTCGACTCACAGTGACCCTACAGGACAGAACAGAACTGCCCCATAGGGTCTGCATGGCTATAAATCTTTACAGAAACAGAATGCCACATCTTTCTCCCTCAGAGTGGCTGGTGGGTTCAAACCACCAACCTTTTCATCAGCAGCCAAGCACTTAACCACAGCGCCACCAGGGCTCCTCTCCCATAAAGATTACAACCTTGGAAACACTATGGGGCAGTTCTACTCTGTCCTATAGGGTCACTATGAGTTGGAATCAACTCAATGGCTATGGGTTTGGTTTTTGGTTTTTATACCTGTGAATCTAATTCCATTTGGGAACAAGCTTTTCATTGCTATGTTAATGAGGTCATGTGACCGTAGGGTATGTTTTAAATCAATCACTTTTGAGATATAAAAGGAGATTAGGCACAAAAGCAAGGAAAGACAAATGGGGAACAATTAAGGCCACATGCACATTACCAAGGAACTGAGTAAGAGAAGGTGAAAGAGACAAAGATCTTCCCCAGAGAGGACAGAATATTCCCCTAGCTTGTGCCCTGAACTCAGACATCTAGTCTCCTAAACGGTGAGAAAATAAATTTCGGTTCTTTAAAGCCATCCACTTGTGGTACATCTCCTATAGCAGCACTAGCAAATCCAAGACAGATGGCTATAACCAAAAAGACAGATAACAAGTGGCAAGGATGTGAAGAAACTGAAACCCTCATACACGCTGGCAGGAATGTAAAATGGTGCAGCCACTCTGATAACAGTTGGGCAGTTCCTCAAAAAATTAAATGCAGAATTAGCATATGACCAAGCAATTCCACCCCAGGTATATACCCAAGAGAAATGAAATCATACACCCACATGAACACTGTACATGAATGCTCATAGCAGTATTGTTCATAATGGCCAAAAAGTGGAAAAAAATCCAAATGTCCATTAAAGGATGACAGGATAAACAAAATGCAGTATATACATACAATGGACTATTATTCAGCAATAAAAAGAAATGAAGTTCTAAACCTTCATCTACAGTACAATAAAAAAAAAAAAAGAAATGAAGTTCTGATACAAACTGCCATCAATGATCCTTGAAATCATTATGCTAAGTGAAAGAAGCCAGTCATAAAAGACCACATACTGTATGGTTCCATTTACATAAAATGTCCAGAATAGGCTAATTTATAGAGACACAAGAAGAACAGTGGTTGCTTAGGGCTTTGGGAGGGTGATGAGAGACGTGAATGAAGATTGACTACTAAACGGGTATGCAGATTCTTTAGGACAGATGAAAATCTGTTCAGGACTCAGTGAATATCTGACAATAAATTTTAAAAAATACCACTTGTTTTGTACACTTTAAATGGGTGAATTGTATCTCAATAAAGCTGTTTAAAAAAAAAAAAGCTGGAGAAAAATGTAGAATAAAATTCTAACACAAAAAAAGACCAGACTTAACTGGTCTGACAGAGACTGGAGAAACCCCAGAGTATGGTCCCCGGGCACTCTTTTAACTGAGTACTGAAGTCACTCCTGAGGTTCACCCTTCAGCCAAAGATTAGACAGGTCCATAAAACAAAACCAAATTAAATGGGCACACCAGCCCCAAGGCAAGGATGAGAAGGCAGGAGGGGACAAGAAAGCTGGTAACGGGAACCCAAGGTCAAGAAAGGGAGAGCGTTGACATGTCACAGGGTTGACAAGCAATGTCACAAAACAATATATGTATTAATTGTTTAATGAGAAACTAACACGCTCGAAAAACCTTCATCGAAAGTATAATTAAAAAAAAAAGAAGGGATAGTCATACAACCAAACTGAAGCAAAAAAAAAGACAGGAAAAGAACAAAAAGAAACAAGGACTGAGTAAGAAAAAGGAAAAGGGGAAGGGAAAAGAAAGGAAAGGGGAAGAGAGAGAAGGAAAAGGAAAAAAAACAGAAGAGTAACACTTCTTGATAAGAGCCCTGGTGACGCAAGTTAAGTGCGCAGCTTCTAACCAAAGACTGACAATTTGAACCCGTTCAGCAGCTCCACAGGAGAAAGACCCAGCAATCTGCTTCTATAATGATTACACCCAGAAAACCCTAATGGGACAGTTTTACTCTTATCACGCTGGTCGCTATGAGTTAGAATCGATGGAAAATGAAGATGTACTGAAAGCACTGAGAACAGAAAAGGGAAGGCAAGCTGGGAAAAATAACTTCCTAGAGATAATCTAGAAAATGGATAAATTACATGCATGTAATCAAGAGTTAGCTAGAGTACAGTCCCAAGAAATCCGACATACCTACATCCCTGATGAAATTCTGAGGTCTATGTCCAGTGTCTACAAAATGTTGACAATAATCATTATGGGGATTTAAGCTCTGTGTCCCCTAAAGAAAAAGTCAAAATTAAATTAATAGCATGCACTCTGATGGCAGATACTCTTAACTCTGTACTTTGTTTTTATTATGAGATCATACAATATAAGCAGATAGACAGATTAGATAAATACATGATATAAAAATTACTATTATTTGAAAACACAACAAAAATGATAGTGTTACTCTTCAGGAGCTAAAGACGTTAATACACGATTAAAACCAAACCTGCTGCTGTCGAGTCGATTCTGACTCTGAGCAGCTCTGAAGGACAGAGTAGAACTGCCCCATAGGGTTTCCAAGGCTGTAAATCTTTACGGAAGCAGATTGCCACATCTTACTCCCATGGAGCAGCTGGCAGGTTCAAACCACCAGCCTTTCGGTTAGCAGCCAAGTGCTTTAACCACTGCGCCACCAGTACTCCTTTTAATATACCATTACCTCATCCTAAAATGTCAAATCGAAAGACTATTTCATGAATAATTTTAAGTGATCTTTATAATAATGATCCCACAAAAACTGAAAAAAAATCTTAAAAATAAGTATTTTAAAAATCTTTTCAGGCACAAAGCTTAAATGAAAAGATTTACAAGATTTGGAAGTTATTTATTTACCTTAAGAAAAGTACTAGAATCTTTGTAAATCTCTTCTTCGTATGGCAAATTCTCCTCCTCCTGCTGCATTTCCAGTTCATCCTTGGAAAAAAGAAGATCAAGCAGACATTTTATATATAGGAACTATTTCTCTGATTTTGACATTGTGATCAATTAAGATTCACCCTAAATAGTGTATTTCCCTAGAATATGATAAATGTTTCAAATTGCCATTAAGTCAAACACTGAAGTCTTTGCTTTCTAATCACTAGATCTAACTAGCTGATTATTTGTACTATAAAGTAAAACTTGCCTCTTCAGTATCTTCATTATTAAGTAGTTACCTAAAACTACTATTGTTTGGTTGACTGAATTGTCTAAAATTATCTCATATATGACACTACAAATATTTAAATTTAGCTCTAACAATAAAAGATGTGATCACCATGGGGCAATTTTATTTCCATTAGATTGAACCATATGAAACTGCTGTTAAAGGTTAAAAATGTTTGAATATCAGCACTTTCACATGGTTCAACCTAACAATTACAAATATGTAAATTACACATTAGTATACATTAAAAAACATAGCACACACAAGATAGTACTAGTGAGATTTCCTAAGGATTTGAAATTCTAAAGATTTAGTGAAACTATGTATTCTCTCCTTTATTAAATATAGTTGCATAATTAACTTACAAAAATGGAGATGGATTTTTTCCCCCGTAATAATTTTTTTTCAATTGAGTATTTCAGTCTGTAATTATAAGTACATAAGTTGGGTATTTTCTTGGGTCTGTTTCAGGAATGGTTCTACATTGTTGTCTAGCCCAGAGTTCTCAAAATATTTTAACTGTACTATATTGTTAACATGGAATAGAACTCATAAAGACAGTACTGCAGCCTCATGAAATCTGACCCAATTACCCAACGTTTCTGATACAGCTACCTCCTCACATATTCTTTAAGAATATCATTGCCTAATGATTACCAGGCATTGTGCTAAGTGCAATAAATATATGATCTGATTTAATCCACACAATTTTTGAGTTAAGATGAAGAAACGTATAAATGCAGGTTTTAATTTAACTGATAACACACACACTACTGACAATTATTTTAGCACGTTTTAAAATTCAGCTTTCCCTCAAATTTGCTTTCCTGAATAAGAATCTATTATTATAAGGATTTATTTTTTTCTTGACTATAAAACTGCTCCATTCTCTACTTGCCTTATAGTCTTCCATCTTGTCTTCATCTGTCTCTCCTTCATCTAGATACTTACGTTTTGCATTTGGAGCAGAGGTGTCATAGGAAGCCCTGAAAATTAAAACTAAAGTATCACATACAAATATATCTTATATAAGAAGGGTAAGTTTATCTATTAATAGAATATTATTAAATAACAGGTTATAAAAACAGAACAAGGCGAATTTTGTATTGTTGTTGCTGCTGAGTGCCGCTGAATTGGTTCTCAATTAAAGAGTACCTATTTACCCAGTTTATAAATCATCCAAAAGGTCACATAACCTGTTTAATTAAGAATTCTGTATTTTATTTTTATGAGAAAGCAACTAATTAACAAAAGAAATTGTTATAAGGGATGTATCGCAAAAAGAAGCTTCTATGTTATACAGCAATCTAATCTCTCGACTGCACTGATGATCAAAATAACTAGAATACTGCAAATTCTTGAAATGCTTTCTGAAATATCAAATGAATACCACTTTTATGAGCAAGTAAATTTGCTCTTATAAAAGTTTTTAAAATATAATTATTTATTGTATTACACTAATTCTCAGTCTAGCATTCTATTTTCTAACTACTTTATAAATGGGAACTTAACTCTATTTAGAAAATAAATCTTTAATAACTCATGAATTAACAATAAAAACCAATGCTTCTGAAATCTTTATTTTGATGCTTTTCATAACAAAGCACTTCATACCTAGCGGTATTTGTTTATTAAAACAATGATCCTTACAAAACATTAGTATGTCACTACTTTAAAAAAAAAATTTTTTTTTCAACTGACCTGCAAGTTTCCCTTGTTTCAGCAATTTCTCTCTGTTCATCTTTGCTATTTAACACAGCACCAATGCTGTCAGCACTTTCAGCTCCCAACTGAGAAAAGGAAAAAACCCAAAATTTGATCACAATGCACTGGGCAGTCTTTCCAGCCATTTACCAGTAGTATTTAGCATGTTGTTAACTTGGAGTGCAGAACTCAAATTCTAGTAAAAAGACTAAATGGTTTGACTGAGACTGGAGGGACCCCGGAAGACATGGCCCCCGGACTCTCTGTTAGCCCCAAACTAAAACCATTCCTGAGGCCAACTCTTTAGACAAAGATTAGACTGGACTATGGGACATAAAATGATAGTCATGAAAAGTGTGCTTCTTAGCTCAAGTAGACACCTGAAACTAAATGGGCAGCTACTGTCTGGAGGTGAGATGAGAAGGAGCTGGTTGAATGGACATGGAAAATCAGGGGTGGAAAGGAGGAGTGCGCTGTCACAGTATAGGGAGAGCAACTAGGGTCACATAATAATAATGTGCATATAAATTTCTGTATGGGAAACTAACTTGAATTGTAAACTTTCACTTACAGCACAACTAAAATATATATATACGCACATATATGTTGCTACCTGCCGTCAATTTTTGACTTATACCAACTCTATGTGACAGAGTAGAACTGAACCATAGAGTTTTCTAGGGAGAAGATCGCCAGGTCTTTATCTAGCTGAGCCCTGGGTGGGTACGAACTGTCAACCGTTGTACCCCCAAGTATTAAGAAAACAAATCTCTAACCATCACAGCAAACCAATGGATTAGCTTGCAAGACAAACTGGAAGTATCCTGGAACAAAACCATGTTAGTTGAGAATGATTGCAACAGCTAGGAAAACATTTATGCTTTCAGTTTGTTTGAAATTAAGCAACTTAATTTTAGTCAAATTCCTACTTTTACAGTAAATAATAAAACAGAATTTAGTAATAGTAGCAATAACAAAAACAGCAGAGTGGCAGGTACTATGTTGACCACTTTGTATGCATCAGATACGTAATACCCAAAAACCAAACCCACTGCCTGTCATCCAGTCGATTCCAACTCATAGCATCCCTAGAGGACAGAGCAGAACTGCTCCACAGGGTTTCTAAGGCTGTAAATCTTTATGGAAGCAGACTGCCACATCTTTCTTCCATGGGGTGGCTGGTAGGTTTGAACTGCTGATTTCTCGGTTAGCAGTCGAGCGCTTTAACCACTGTGCAACCAGGGCTCCTAGATTTGTAATAGTGCCTTATTTATCCCACGGTCTATTCAGTTTTATTCAAGCTAAGTCTTATAATGATTATAGGCACAATATTAAACTTTACTAATACTTTAAAAACAGCCATGTACATTTGAGTTAGCAGTTGGGGGAATTTTGCAAAATACAACAAATGTAAACAAATTACTGGCTGAGATGAGGCTGGCTGAGTGGGACTAGTTCATGCAAAGCTTTAAAAGCCAGATCAAGAAGTACAGAACGCAAATTATAGGCCATGAGGAACCATTAATATTTTTAAGTACACAAAGTGCATAAGGAAATCTGCATTAAATTGTCCCTTTAGCTTAGGAAAGGGGAGAAGGTATAGTAAAATATAAGAGAACATTATGCTACCAGCCTCACTCTTAAATAATTACCTATTGCCCTTTTAGTCTACTCACTTCATATCACTCCCCTCAGATTTCTCCAACGATAAATCTCTTCCAGTCTATCAACCGTTCCTGAAATTTCAACTACTCCAAAACATTTTCTTGATCTCTATTCTTTTTAGTCAAGAGACACTACATCTATTTCCTACAGCTGGAATGCTTACATCTATTTCCTATAGTGGGAATGCTTTCTAACCTTCTTTCCATGAGTGACTCCCCTCTTTTTGTATCTCAGATAAGTACAAGTTTTTTCCTCAGAGAGAGTCCTTCCATAAACATTGTATATAGAATAGACGGCCTCCTTCCATTGTTTTCTTTCCTTATTTACTTCGTAACACTTAATACAACTTTCAATGATTTTATCTTTTGCTTATTTTCTATGTATATTATTTAATGGTCTCTATGACAACTTCCAATTATTTTATCAGTTTACTTTTGTTTACTTCTCCCCACTGAAATATAAACTCTCTGAGAGGAAGAATCCTATGTTCAGCAGCTAGTACAATGTCTGACTCATTGTGCTAAATGAATGAATGAGATTTCCTACTAATTATAGGTGAACCTCGACCACCACACAATGTATTACAGGAGAAATGCTTTAAATAAAAATTCTGCCTACATATATAATTGTCTTCTCATGAGCCAACATTTAAAAAAAAATTGTAGAGTGACCGCATCAAGTCAACAATAAAACCCTGTTGCCGTTGAGTCGACCCTGTAAGACAGAGTAGAACTGCCCCAGAGGGTTTCCAAGAAGCGGCTAGCGGCTGTGAACTGCCCACCTTTTAGTTAGCAGCCATATCACTTAACCAAGTCAATTACAGATTTTCCATTATGGCAGCACTGAATAGATTACTTGAATAATTATGACAGTTTGGTAACTTTCTAAGGCATATTTAATTTTTTAAAACAAATCTACTTCTCAAGGCCAAGTTTGCTGTTTTAAGACAAATACACAACAGACATAAATTGCTGGTGGTAGCATCAATTGTCATTATCATGGTCCAGGCCTACTTACTGCCTCCAATTGCTTCACTAAGCAGACAAAAGTAAATCAAGCAAATCGTACAAATAAGCTGCGCTCTGTTCTGATATTTCATTAATCAACAAATGTTTATTAAAATCTTACTCTGTGAAAGAAACAATCCTGGGGTAAGAAGAGATTACCTAACCAGAATGATATACAAAGACTTTGTACTCAAACTACTTACGTTCTGTATGACAATTCACAAGTCTCTGGGTGGTGCAAACAGTTAAGTGCTCGACTACTAACCAAAAGGTTGGTAGTTAGAATCTACTCAGAGGTGCCTCAGAAGACTGACTTGGCGATCTGCTTCCAAAAAGTCACAACCTTGAAAACTCTATGGAGTACTACTCAAAGGGTTGTCATGAGTTGGAATCAACTCAATAACAACTAACAACAGCAAAAACATGATAATTCACACAATATATAATAGTGCACTTGACAGTAAGTAGTATGAAAGCTCAGAGGAAGAAGAGCCTAAGCCAGGGAGATCAGAATAGGTTCTAACACTAAACTCTAACCTAACTGGGCCATGGAAGATGGATGGAATTCAGAATGAAGGGGAGACAAGGACTTTCCAAAAAATAATAATAAAGCAAATAGTGCACAAATCAAGTTCTAGAGAATAAACCAATCTGTCTTATTCATATAGAGAAAACTAAGCAAAGGAGAGTTTGTAATTAGTGGGTAAAGTGAAAGTTTGTCATTGATTATATTGGAGGCAGCTAGGTATACTGGACTGGAAAGAGCACGGGAAAGCCTAAGTTAAAATCCCAGCTCTCACATTTACCAGTTTTGTTGCCTTGGGCAAGCAGCAAATTTTTTTAGCTCTATTTTCTTTATCTATAAAATTGAGGTAGTATCAACTTGTAAGACTGAAGATGTGTAAGTAAAAAGCTTAGCAGAGTCTGACACATAGAAGGGATGTAACATGGCTGCCATTATTAAATCGTATGTACTATGGACGCTCACTGAGGGTAGGGACTATTATTCATAGCTGAATTGCCAAGGCCTACTAGAGCTCCTGGCACATAGTCAAGACACTCAACAAATAACCGTTCTATGAATGTATTTTGAGCCAAATCTTCCAGAGATATATATTCAAAACTGAGGAGTCAAAACCATTGGTGGCAACAAAGATCTACTAAACATTTTGAAAATAACATAATAGAAATAAGGCTTAGAAAGGATGTCGCATTTGTCTAGGATCATACAGCACAGGACTAAATCTGATTCTAAATTACTCCATTTTAAACACCGTACCATGAGTCTTTCCATCGTATCATAAAAGAGGATAGGTTTCAGATTTCTTGTGACTAAAACCAAGATTATTGAAAAATAACAGCAAAACATCTCATTAAAGCCTATGAGCATTTTACCCATCACTTTCACTAATATGAACACCAGAATGGAAAACACAGCCTCTGCTTTTAGCTATCTGTACCTTCTGTAGGGTCGCTATGAGTTGGACTCCACTCAACAGCAACGGGTTTGGTTTTTGGTATACTCTACTTATCAGGAAGATTACTATGCTCTTCTGTACTAACGTACTCATACACAAGAAGCAGTGAAGCAGAGTGGTGTTAGAAGGTAAGCTTTGGAGAAACAAACCCGAGTTCAATTTCTTGGCCCAGCTGTGAGTGACTCCGGGCAAAATAACGACCTCTGGAGTCCGGGTTTCATTATTTGATAAGTGAAGAAAATACTACTACCTACTTCACTGGGTTGTTTTGACTGATAGTAAGAATTCAAATATTAGCTATGGGTGACGGTAACAATACTATACGCCGCACAGTGGACTGCAATACACAAAATGCAGAATGCAAGGTTTACACTTAGGCTTCTTCCAATGCAGTCTTTAAAGTAGATAATCCTCTCTCAAAATAAACCCATTTCACAATGAAACCACAATCTCAGGATTTAGGTGTTGACTCCGAGGAAAAACAAGACAAAGAAGAGCACATAAATACTGAAGCGATATTTAAAGAATAAGTCACTTTTCCTTGCATCAACTGTGATAATTTCCAAAGACCAAAGCTTTGCATCCCCCACCATCAAGCACGGTGCCAGACGCTTGGAAGGCATTCGATAAATGTTGCTGAAGATCAATCGTGGCGTGTAGTTTAATATTACCACAAACACAGCGGCAAGAACTGGAAAAAATTCGGGGCACAGCAGGGGTTGAGAGAACAAGGGAAGATCTAAGGGTCGGGGGGTCTCCGGACCAGGAAGAAGTGCTGAGAGGACGAAGGGCAGGGGGAGGGGAGAGGGCGCCGCGCACGCGCATTTGCTATCCCTCCCGCAATGGCCACCCTGGGCCGCGGACCTGCTGCGCGAGGAGCTGTCGCCGTAGCTTTTGCCGCTCCCGGATCTCCTGCAAGCGGCTGTCCATGTCCCAACTCCTGTTTTCCACTACCCTGAAAACTTGGCAATGCGTGGATTAACCCCCGCCCAATCTTTCTTCCGAGTCTGTGGAACACAAAATACGCCAGGAGATTGAGACAGGCGGGTATCCCCTAGCGTTTTTCAATAGGGATTTCCGGCTCGGCCGGAATTGGTGCCGTTGCGCCCGGAAGTCCCGCCTCCTCTAGGACGTCTACAGTTTGACGCTACTTGGAAGGGGCCCAATGAGGGCCGCTGCAATGCGGTGAGCGGTCTAGGAAGTCTGTTAAGCGCCGAGAGCAGCGGTTGTCAGATCCCGCCTCCGGTGTCTCCGTTGGCGGGTCTACACGTCTTCCCCAGTGTGGACTTTTTTGTTGCTTCTCTTTTCAGTTAGTTCCCCAGTTACTTTTAAAAATTGCTGCGTGGAGTGTCTGCTTTTTTACTGAGAGACCAGACTGCAGCCAGATTGCCTTGAACCCTTGCCTATCACTAGCTGAGTCTTCTTGGCTAGTTAGCCACCTCCGTAAATCTAAGTTTTTTCATTTGTAAAATGAGAGTAAGTAAGAGTGCCTGCCTCACAGAGTTGTTGTGAAGATTGAAATAATAAAGTTTATATAAAGAATAAGCAGGGACAGCGCTATAGAAGTGTTTGTTATTAAGGGTTTTTTTTGTTAGTTTTCCCTTCTGCCAGTGCTCTCCACACCTCACTAGCTCTTGAGAAGTTGCCTGTTGTTACGGTAACGCAGTTTATGGAGTCTTCCCTTTAGAAAAGAGGGGGTTGGCGATTGTAAAGTGTGTCTTGGTTTGTGTCCTAGAGGAGAGCCCTTTTTCTGCCAGTGCATTTATGTTACCAGGAAATAATCCTGGGATATGGAAACAAATACCCTGGTGGGGAGGGGAGGGGAGGGGAGGGGATTCTTCTCTCCTAGGAAGGCAGCAAAGACCAAAGTCTTACTCAAATTATTAACATTGTTATTCACCACATTTGTCATTTTATTCCAAACTCAAAGTGGCCAAGGTGGATTAGGCATCGTGTTGCCTCAAGTTTAACTGGAGCTTGTGGAAAGTACTTGCCAAGATAAGTTTTATTCTTCGAGAGTGGATTTAATTTTTTGAAATAATGGTAAATCTTCCAGATCAAAACCCGGTGAGTCAGGCTAGGCCCAAAGTGTGCAAGCTAGATTCTTATCATGCATTTTTCAAGAAGTAGCTTTGAAAGGAAATTTCAAAAGAGGAACTCTAAAAATTCCTTGAGTTATGAGAACTATTATGTAAAAGACAATACTAATGTGTATGTAGGAGCCCTGGTGGCACGGGTTAAGCGCTCACTGCTCTGCAGGAGAAAGATGTGGCAGTCTGCTTTTGCAGAAATTTACAGCTTTGGAAACAGTTCTACTCTGTCCTATAGGGTCACTATGAGTAGGAATCCACTTAACGGCCGTGGGTTTGGATTTTTTTGTTTGTTTTAATGTGTATGTATGAGTTAAAGTATGTTTCTTTTAAAATTCCACTGTGCTACTTTGCATACCAATCATTTAAGTTGGGTACTGATTTCAGCTATTTATCAATGATGGGAATAGGAATTTTCATTAAAATATTTATTTGATGTTTATTGAGCATTTTTATATGGCAGGCACTTTGATAGGTATTAGAGTAAAAGACCAAAGACCAAACAAGTCAAATTCTGCTCTCTGATAATGGCAGGACTAGGAATCTACAAACTACATTTCCCAGGCTTCCTTGCCAGATGGCTTCCAATAAAATTCTGCCAAGAGGAAGCACAGACAGGAGACAAGAAGATGGAAAATGGGGAGAAGCTATTGTTCTCCACTTCTTTTCCACTTCTGGCATCCATAGAAGTGGCTGTGTCACTTACAAAGTTGCAGAACCAGTTGCTACAGCTCCTTGGTGGTCATATCTTTCCTGAATCAACTCAACTGCAACAGGTTTGGTTTGGTTTTGGGGTTTTTAGTACCCCTAGCAGTGAGTGTGCTCTTGAGTTCTGATAATATCACCCCTTGCCTCTGTTCCAGCAGTTCTAGGACTAGTAGCCACTTTCTGCAGTTAAAAATGTATGGTTTAATCTCACTTTCCCTTTTTTGTTTGTCTAGCCTTCTAAAAACAAAAAACCAAACCAGTTGCGCTGGAGTGATTCCGACTTAGGACAACCCCATGTGTGTCAGAGTAGAACTGTGTTCCACAGGGATTAATATGGCTGATTTTTCAGAAGTAGATTGCCAGGTCTTTCTTGTGGAAAGCCTCTGGATGGACTTGAACTGCCAACCTTTCAGTTAACAGTGAGCGCATTAACCGTTTGTACCACCCAGAAACTGTCTAGCCTTTAACACCTGTGTAACCAGTTCTCCATAGTAAATGTGGTCTGTTTCAGATATTTTGAATGACTTCTGTTTTCTTGACTGGATGCTGGGCTGGTAAGGATGTAAATGTGTACTATTATATAGTATTTACAAAGCCACCAGAATCCAGCAGAGTGATAGGGCAGGCACTATCACAGTTTTCATGAAGATGGAGATGTAACTCTGAAATTTGTTTCCCATCCACTGAATTTTAAAACACCAGACTAATGGCTGTAAACATTTTTTTTCCACATCAGTACACCTGAAGTATCAATAACATCTGCTTATCATGGTAACATAATGGCTACTAGGAAGTGTGTGCGTAGGATGGAGGGAAGGTAAGGAGGGAGACGAAATTTGGAAAAACACCACATATAATTCGTATTTTTTGAGGAGGCAATTTCTAGGCACTAATTTAAGGAAGTAATTAGAACTTCACATAACAATTTCTTTCCCCTCAAGCACTGCTTGAGAAGAATTACTCCAAACGTATATATCAAACTGCCTATTACACAGCTTCCTAGGATATTCCCCAGAATTTTAAACTTAACATGGACAAAACCTAGATTTGTAATCCATAGTCCACAACCAACCTTTCTCTCTCTCAAAAAAGAAAAAAAAAAAAAAACAGTTCTTCTCCAGTGTTTCCTGTTTCAGAGAATAGCATCAGTATTCATCCATTTTCCAAAATAAAGAAGCACTTCACCTTTCCCTCAATCTCCATATCTACTTTATAGTTCACCCCTGGCTCCCACTCCCCCCGCCCCTTCATTTTTACAACCACAACCTGTGGATGATCTGTAACCCTATTCTATCCTAATTGACCTCCCATTTCCAGTCTATCTAATTCTTCCTAGACATATATGGAAAATGATCATTTTATCATCTCAAACTTTGCTCAGAATTTTCATGTTTCCCCAATGTCTAGGGCAGTATGGCCAATAGAATTTTCTATGATGATAGAAATGCTCTATCTGGGCTAAGCAATATGATAACCACTGAACACATGTGTCTTTTAAGCACTTGAAATGTGGCTAGCGCTCCAGAGGAACCAAATTTTTAATTTAATTTATATTTAATTAGCCATATGTGGCTAAATCAAAAAACAAACTCGTTGCTGTCTAGTTGATTCTGACTCATAGTGACCCTAGCTACCATATGGGGCATCACAGGTCTAGGCTCAAGGAATAAAATTCTAAACCACTTAGCTAATATATTTTTTTATTTTTGTTACATGTGTAAGAAATGCTCTCTTACTTTGGATGTGTTATCAGAAGGGACTAATGCCATGTACATGACTCTTCAGGTGTGCTAATGTGGAAAAAAAAGTTTAGAACCATTAGTCTCGTGTTTTAAAATTCAGTGACTGGAAAACAAATTTCAGAAAGGAGAAGGACATCATGCTTGGTAAAGTAGAGGGTCAGTAAAAAAGAAAAGACCCTCAATGAGATGGATTGACACAGTGGCAGCAACAATGGGCTCAAACATAGCAAGATTGTGAGGATGGCACAGGACTGGGCAACATTTATGTCTTAGTTATCTAGTGCTGCTATAACAGAAATACCACAAGTGTATGGCTTTAACAGAGAAATTTATTCTCGCACGGTCTAGTAGGCTACAAGTCCAAATTCAGGGCATCAGCTCCAGGGGAACACTTTCTCTGTTGGCTCTGGAGGAAGGTCTGCATCATCAATCTTCCCTTGGTCTGGGAGCATCTTAGCACAGGAACCTCAGGTCCAAAGGACGCACTCTGCTCCCAGCACTGCTTTCTTGGTGGTATGAGGTTCTTATGTGTCCCTGCTCACTTCTCTCTTTTATATCTCAAAAGAGATTGGCTTAAGACACTAATCTTGTAGACCTCATCGGTATAACTGCCGCTAATCCATCTTATTACATCATAGTGATAGAGTTCACAACACATAGGGAAATCACATCAGATGATAAAACGGTAGAGAATCATACAATACCGGGAATCATGACCTAGCCAAGTTGACTAATGTTTCTGGGGGACACAATTCAATCCATGACAATTTGGTTCTGTTATATTATACATGGGGTCACTATGAGTCGGAGCCTACTCAATGGCATCTAACAACAACAAATATAACATTAAGCTTACCATTTTAACCATTTTTGAGTGTACAATTCAGTGGCATTAAGTACATTTACAATGTTGTGGAACCATCACTACTATCTATTTTCAGATCTTTTTAAATCATCCCAAACAGAAATTCTATAGCCATTAAACAATAACTCTTCATTACCCGCTGCTCTGGATAACCTCTATTCTGCTTTCTGTCTCTATGAATTTGCCTGTTTTAGATACCTCATATAGATGGAATCATACAACATTTGTCATTCTGTGTCTGGGTTATCTTAACATAATGTCTTCAAGGTTCATCTACGTTGTAGCATGTATTAGAACTTCATTTCTTTGTGTGTCTGCATAATATTCCATTGTATGTATATACCACGTTTTGTTTATCTGTTCATCTGTTGATAGACATTTGGGTAGTTTCTACCTTTTGGTGTACAAGTATCGGTTTGAGTCACTGCTTTCATTTCTTTTAGATACATACCTAAGAGTAAAAATGCTGGTAATTCTATGATTAACTTTGTAAGGAACCACCAAACTGTTTTCTACAGTTGTTGCACCATTCTACATTCCTACCAGTAATGGATGAAGGTGCCAGTTTCTTCACATCCTTGTCAATGCTTTTATGGCACAGTGGTTAAGAGCTACAGTTGCTAACTAAAACGTTGGCAGTTTGAATCCACCAGCCACTCCTTGGAAACCCTATGGGTCAGTTCTACTCTGTCCTATAGGGTTGCTATGAGTCGGAATGGGTAATCATTTAATACTATTTTTTTACTTTGTTGTTTATTTTTGCAACTTAAATTTTGCTTTCAAGGGAGTATTCTCTCCCTTCTCAACTTATATTTGAAATGTAAAAACAATTAGAAAGTGCTTTCTGTGATGAATTACAAACGAAACCTGCTTTCAAAGAGAGATTGATAGTATAATATCATCATTATTGTTGTTAGTTGTTGTTGTGTTGGCTCTGACTCACGGTGACCTCATGTACAACAGAGCAAAATATTGCCCGGTTCTCCACTGTCTTCACGATGGTTGGTGTGCTCGTGCGCATTCTTGCAGCCACTATGTTTTGGGTGCCTGCCAACTATATTGAAGAATATTTTGCTGTGATCCGTAGAGTTTTCATTGGCTACTTTTTGGAATTAAATTGCCAGGCCTTTCTTCCTAATTTGGAACCTCCTCTGAAACCTGTCCACCATGGGTTACCCTGCTGGTATTTGAAATACCAGCGGCATAGCTTCCAGCGTCACAGCAACACACAAACCACCACAGGACGACAAACTGACAATTGGTGGTATTCTTTAAGTGCTGCCTTTTAAAAATGATTGGTTTGGGGTTTAAATATTTATCTCATTATGTAACCAAATGAAAACAGTAGAAGATCTGTTCTCAGAATTTACAAAGTACTAGTGAACTTTGTGCCATTTCTTCAAATTATTTATTGTAAAGAAAGCCACTCTTCTAGAGATTTGGATCAAAAAAGTACTAAACATTATTTTAGTTACTTTGTACCAAACTACCATAAAGATGTATTTAGTGGTATTATTCTTCAAAACTTATGGCATATTATTGTAGCCAGTGCAAACTCTGTATTTTTTACCCCAAGTAATTTTCAAGTGAATATAAAAAGGCAATCCTTGGGTATATGCTCAAAAAAAGATATCAAAGCCAAATTATGTCTAACATGCTAAATCTGTTTCAGATTATAAGTGAATGCATCCAAAGAAATTGCTGGATTCACCCTCCATTGTGGGCTTCCCAGCATCCTCCTCTGGGCATTTATGTCAGATGACGGATGAGTTAGTGCTCACTGGCCAGTCACTGATTCTACAGAATTCCTTCTGATTTGAATTACCTCTACTGCTTTTTCTTCCATCTATTTATAGCTCAAATATAAACAAAAACATATTGATTCCAGTGAAATTTAGAAAAGGAAAATGGTTCTGGCTAGTGGCCACAGAAGTTGAAAAACTTCACTGAAGAAAAAACACTGGACGTTTTCTCATACTGAATAGCAGCTGGATTCCAACTTAAATGTCCAGCTGTGATCGATTTGTTATTCCTTTTAAGCTTGATCCTGGCATATGGCAAGAGTTATCTCAAGCCAAAAGATACAGTTTCACATTTTTAGTACTGTGCTATTACTCAGTCAACTATTTCAAGAAAACTGGAAATCGTATTATGAAGAAGCAACTCTCCCACATCTATATCTAAATCTCGATTGATTGGTAACTGCTGAAAACTGATACTATATTCATATTGGGGAAAAAAGTACATGATTTAAAACTCCAAATTATGATTATTTTTAATATGTATTATATTACTACTAGTTGTAGATGACTAGGAAATTAACAACTTTTGGCCCATTATTGGCTTTTCCAAAGGTAAGCTGTATCTACATTTTTAAAAAGAGTTTCCTAAAACTGATTTTCTTCATGGATTGGTGATGCAACAAGATAAAATGTAGCTTATTTGCTAAGGAAGCTGAAACAAAAGACAAATATATTTGTAGTAAATCTGACTTTAATCTAGTGATCAAACTGGTGAGGCATTTTGCTGAATTATTTCTAAAGATCTAATTGACCACATTCAAACTTACCCCCAGAATCTTATGGACAACAATCACTTTTCCCGCCAACATTCAATACTGCCCATCTCCTTTCACCCATGCACACTTAATATTATGACATCGTTGAAATATGAGTAGAATAAGTATGATGTGTATATTGCACAACCACATACATTGTGATACAGGTGTTGTTTCTGGAGTGTGTACAATATTACGAGAATGTGACAATTTTAGGCTTATGAAGTTAAAGGAAGTTGGTGTTTAGTAACAGAAGGTAATCTCCTTTATGATTGCATAACAAGACACTCTATAAACAAATTTAAATAAAAATTTTAAATAAATCGATGTAAAGAAAACATGTAACCAGTTTTGTTTTATTTGCTCAAATCAGTTTTATTTGCTCAAATCAGTTATTTGCCCAAATTGTAGGAAAAACCTAGGTGATGTCTATTGAAAAAATTTCTGATAGTGGTCAATAGGAGATAATATTTTAAAGTATTCAAAGACATTTAAAATTTACAAATATTTTAAATTATTAAAAATTATTAAAAACTTAAAGTAAGTAATTTCTAGTTCAAGGTGTCCAACTTTATCTTCCAAAATGCTACTGAAATTAAAGGGGAAGCATGTGTGTGTGTGGTTGTGTGTGCAGGGTCACAGACTCATTCATTCTGCATTCAGATGTGCAAAGGATATGCACCACCTTCGTTTTCCGTAGGTAATATGAATTTATTTATAAGCCTATAACTTTCTTAGTGGAGCCCTGATGGCACAGTGGTTAAGAGCTCAGCTGCTTAGTTATCTAGTGCTGCTACAACAGAAATACCACAAGTGGATGGCTTTAACAAAGAGAAATTTATTTTTTCACAGTAAAGTAGGAAAGAAGTCCAAATTTAGGGCATCAGCTCCAGGGGAAGGCTTTCTGTCTCTGTCACTCCCTTTACATTGGATCGTGGATGTGACCTGGGTAAGGGTGTTACAGTCTCACCTTAATCCTCTTTAACATAAAATTATAATCACATAATGGAGGACAGTCACACAATACTGAGAATCATGGCCTAACCAAGTTGACATGTATTTTGGGGGGACATAACTCAATCCATGACAGCTGCTAACCAAAAGGTTGGCAGTTTGAATCCACCAGCCACTCCTTGGAAACCCCATGAGGCAGTTCTACTCTGTCCTACAGGGTCACTATGAGTTGGAGTTGACTTGATGGCAATGGGTAACTTTCTTAGTAACACAGTAAACTTAGACTTACTGATTATCTGTCTCTTAAATTTTAAACATGATAATACTTTAACAATCCTTTCAATTTTATTATTCTGACTACTCAGACTTCAACACTTAATTAGTGATTATTAATATTCTCATTTGATGGCTCAGTTTCTTTTATTAGGTAAATGCCAAAAAACACTAACATTACAACATTAAAATATTTCTTGTACATCTTCTTCATTCCCAGAAAGCACCTGGGGATGTTAAGAAGGTAGTTCTTCCCTCCTGTTAGAGAGAAGAGGATCTTGAATCTGTGAAGAGACCTCTGGTTCCTATTTGCTCTCAATCTCCTAGTGGCTAGTCTAGTCTGCTCCTTAGATACCACCCATCAGTGGGTTCTGCAGTCCTTCCATTTGCATTTTTTCTCAAGATATCTTCTAATTACTCAAACTCTGATTGCCTTTAAATCTATTCTGACTCATAGTGACCCTATAGAACAGAGTAGAACTGCCCCATAGGGTTTCCAAGGAGCAGTTGGTGGATTCGAACTGCCGACTTTTAGCTAGCAGCCGGGCTCTTAACCAGTATGCCACCAAGGCTCCCTTCTAATTACAAGCTATTAATTTTATCTCCAAGCAGTCCTGGTGGTGCAATGGTTAAGTGCTTAGCTGCTAACCAAAAGGTTGGCAGTTCGAACCCACCTAGTGGTTCTGTGGGGGAAAGACCTGGTGATCTGCTCCTGTAAAGAAATCCTATGGGTCAGTTGTACTCTGCCACATGGGGTTGCTATGAGTCTAAATCAACTCGATGGCACCTTACAACAACAATAACAACTTTATCCCCAGATACATTCTGGGTCACTGGTCCTCTTGACACTTCCTAATATTCTCACTTGGTCTAGTGGGAAATTGTGGATCTCTTGAAGGGCATGCTCAGGGCAAGGAGAATGAAGAACTTTGTCAAAAGCTTATCTCTATAGCCGTTTCCTGCTACTGTGTTCATACCAAACTCCTACCATAGACATTGCTTTAAGCTGAAGAAGCGTTTTCACTATAATCCTGCATATTTCCCACAGCTGTATGTGGTGAAAGGAATCACTTTCTTAACACTCTGATCTTTCCATGTATATTTCTAAAGTACAGCTGCTAAAAGTATGCATTTGAGTGTGGTGAAAAGTCTGATGCTGATCATTATGCTCATTCAATCTTTCTTTTCTCTCCAACTTTAACTTTAGGGCCAGAAGTAGTCTTTTCTTTTAATTTTGTAGAGCATACAAGGACAAACGGCCATACACTTCACACATGTGGCCTGAAAGTGCATACTGGGATAAAAACTTAAAATCTGAAGCAGAAACAGGTAACTGGTTTCATAAATGCTTTTTTAGGTAAACATTTTATTTTGAGATAATTATAGATTCACGATTCACATGTGGTTTTAAGAAATAATACAGAGGGATTTATTGTACCCTTAATCTAGTTTTCCCGCAATGATAACATCTTACAAAACTATAGTACAATACCTCACCAGAATATTGGCATTGATACATTGAAGATACAGAGCATTTCCGTCACTACAAAAATCTCTCATGTTGCACTTTATAGTTGAACCCCCTTCGCTTCTACTCAAACCCCCTCCTTAATTCCTGTCAACCACTAATCTGTATACCATTGTTATAATTTTGTCATTTCAACAATGTTATATAAATGGAATGATATAGTATGTAACCTTGTGAGTTTGGCTTTTTTCTCTCAGCATAATTCTCTGGTGATTAATCCAGGCTGTTGTGTATAGCAATAGTTCACTCTTTGTTACAGCTGAGTAGTAATCCATGTATGGTTTATTTAACCATTGGTTCCTTGAAGGACATCTGGGTTGTTTCCAGTTTTTTGCTATTATGAATAAAGCTGCAATAAACATTGGTGTACAAGTGTGAACATAAGTCTTTGTTTCTCTGGGATAAATGCCCAGGAGTGCGATTGCTGGGTCATATGGTAGTTGCTTGTTTAACTTTTTAAGTAACTGCCAAACTGTTTCCCAGAGTGGCCGTACCATTTTACACTCCCACCAGCAATGCATGAGTGATCCAGTTTCTCCACATCCTTGCCAATGTGGTATTGTCACTATTTTTTATTTTGCCATTCAGATAAGTGTCTAGTGATATCTCACTGTGGTTTAATTTGTATTTCTCTAATAATGTTGAACATTTTTCATATGCTTATTTGCCATCTATGTATCTTCTTCCGTGAAATATCTTTGCCCAGGTTCTAAATGAATTGTTTGATTTTTTTTTTTTTACTATTGAGTTTTGAGAATTCTTTATATATTCTAGATACTATTCCTTTGTTAAATATGTGGTTTGCAAATACCATTTCCTACTCTGTAGCTTGTTTTTTCATCCTTTCAACAGTTTTTTTGTCAAAGCATTCTAAGTTTGATGAAATCCCATTTATCATTTTTTTCTTTTTATGGATCATGCCTTTGATGTCAAGTAATAAGACTCATTAACAACCTGTGATATGCAGATGGCACAACCTTGGTTGCTGAAGGTGAAGAGGACTTGAAGCACTTACTGATGAAGATCAAAGACCACAGCCTTCAGTATGGATTACACCTCAACATAAAGAAAACAAAAATCCTCACAACTGGACCAATAAGTAACATCATGATCAACAGAGAAAATATAGAAGTTTTCAAGGATTTAATTTTACTCGGGTCCATAATCAACACCCATGGAAGCAGCAGTCAAGAAATCAAATGATGTATTGCATTGGGCAAATCTGCTGCAAAAGACCTCTTTTAAAGTGTTGAAAAGCAAAGATGTCACTTCAAGGACTAAGGTGCACCCAACCCAAGCCATGGTATTTTCAGTTGTCTCATATGCATGCAAAAGCTGGACAATGAATAAGGAAGACTGAAGAAGAATTGATGTCTTTGAATTATGGCACTGGCGAAGAATATGGAATATACCATGGACTGCTAGAAGAATGAACAAGTCTGTCTTGGAAGAAGTACAGCCAGAGTTCTCCTTAGAAGGGAGGATGACGAGACTTCGTATCACGTACTTTGGACATGTGATTAGGAGGGACCAGTCCCTGGGGAAGGACATCATATTTGGTAAGGTAGAGGGTCAGTGAAAAAGACCCTCAATGAGAGGGATTGACACAGTGGCTGCAATAATGGGCTCAAACAGAACGATTATGAGGATGGTACAGAACTGGGCAGTGTTTTGTTCCATTGTACAGAGTCACTATGAAATTGGAACTGAGTCGATGGCATCTAACAACAACAATAGTTAACATTTCATACGTAGAAATATATACATTCTCTCTTTCTCTCACCTCCCATGTTCGTTTCATTGGTGGGTTATTTTCAAAATATAACCTGAATATGTTTACTTCCCATGTTTTTACAGCTACCACCCAGGTTCAAACCTCCATCATGATTCACCCAATTGGTGTCCCACTTTTAAAACTGTAAATTATATCATGTCATCCTTTAACTTAAAATCTTACAGACGTTTCCCATCACATGTAGAATAAAATCCAAACTCTACCACAACTTACAAGAACCTGTTCCATCTGGATCTGACCTTACCTGGCAGCATTAAACCTCTGACCTCCCTCCATCTCCCCCTGGTGCACTAAACACTAAACTACAGCCACCCTCCTTTCTGTTTGTCCCTCATACACAGCAAGCTCCTTCCCACTTCAGGCCCTTGCATTTTCAGGTCCCTTCTCCAGTGTTTGCACTGCTAGCTTCTCCATATTCAGGATTTGACTCAAATGTCAGCTCCCCCAAGATGCCTTCCCTGATCACCCCATTTAAAGAAGCCCAGCTTTCCCTTGTTATTTTGTGTCAATACTGTTTTATTTCTAGCTGAAGTTGTTTATTTGTTTAATTTGTCTTAAAAAAAAAAAATTGCTATTGAGTTGATCCCAACTCATAGTGGCCATGTAGGACAGAGTAGAACTGCCCACTGGTTTCTAAGGAGTAGCTGGTGGATTTGAGCCGCTGACCTTTTATGGTTAGCAACCAAGCTCTTAACCACTAAGCTGTCAGGGCTCCGACTGCTAAAGTCAGTCCCAACTCATGATGACCCTATGTGTGCAGAGTACAACTGCTCCAAAGGGTTTTCTAGGCTGTGACCTTTGAGAAGCAGGTCACCTGGCCTGTCTTCCTAGGTGCCTCTGGGTGGGTTCAAATCATCAATCTTTTGGCTAGTTGTTGATCACTTAATCATTTGCACCAGCCAGGGAGCAGGTCTTAATTTGTCTGTTCCGACTTAAATATAATTACTATCAGAGCAGGAGCCTTGCCTATCATGTTCATCACTACATATTTAACACTCAACACATAGAGGTCACAATTTTTATTAAATGTTGAACATTTCCATTTGGTTTTCTAAAAAGCAAATTTCCTTTTGAGTGTTCAAAAGGTTACTAAGGGTAGAATCTAATATGTCCTCAAAAGATACTATTTATAATAATGTTTATTAACTAGGAGTAAATTTCCTTTAGAGTATTCAAAAGGTTACTAAGAGTAGAATCTAATATGTCCTCAAAAGGTACTATTTATAATAATGTTAGTTAATTACAGGAACAAAGAAAAGTGTGTTCTGATTCTGACAAATTGAACTCATGCTATTAAGTCAAGTCCTTTATTCATGTTGTCTGAAGAACACAAACATAATGCAGAGAAAATGTTTGTCAAACATGTCATGATTCTACTGCAAGAGAAGATACTATTACTCTGTTGTCACAAGCTCCAAAAAACTTTGTAAATTCTTATCCTCAGCTTCGCCAGTAATCCTGTGACTTACTATAGGCAAGTCTGAACAGGTCTTTACAGCTTAGTTTCTTGCTCTATTAAAATAACACAAAGCAAGCTTACCTCACAAAGATGTCATGTAAAACATTTTCTATTTATTCCAAGTACTGTATGATTTTTGTGCCTATATTGGTATGGAACAGAACATTTATTACATGACGGCATCAAAATACTTCATGACATGATGGATATCACATTCTTGGAGACATTAGGGGATTATAGTACATATGTCAGATTAATTTTTGGGATTGTGTTACAGTTAAATCTAAAAATGATCATTTTTGTTTTCCCAGAATATGACGCTTACATATCTCAGGATAGCCTTAAAACTTTAGTAGGAAACTAGTGAAATATACCTTTACAAGTTTGTGTGTGTGTGTGTGTGTAATATATAAATGGAGTATTGCAGGAACATTCCTTATTTTGAAATGAAAAACTTTCTGATAGTATTAGTATTCATTTACCTAAGACCCTGGGAACTCAACAAAACAATAGAATTGGAGAAGGAATTATTAAGTTATCCAAGATATAACTCGGATTCTGAAATGAACATCTTTCTTAAAGAAAGTAGAAACTGCAATATATACAGTTTCATAAGAATCATTATGTAGAGTTTCTTAAAGATAAAAAAAGACAAAAGAGCCTTATAATTACCTTAATATAAAAACAAAACCAGTTCCTGTTGAGTCAATTCCAATCCATAGTGACCTCAAGTATATCAGAGTAGAACTGTGCTCCACAGATTTTTCAATGGCTGATTTTTCGGAAATAGATCCTTAGGGCTTTCTTCTGAGGCACCTCTGCGTGGACTGGAACCATCAACCATTGGGTTAGCAGCCAAGCTTATTAACTGTTTGCACCACCCAGGGACTCCTACCTAAGTATAACTAGAAGTAATATTGTAATAGAATTTAGTAAAATAAAATTAATTTATAAAATTAAAAATTTTTATTTACAAATAATTCTTTTTCTATTCTGGAGTCCATTAGAAGGAACCAGCTTTATGACTTGGACTGAGTCATCTAACAATATTACATTACAGATTCCTTGACTTCAATTCAAAGGGAATGAAATAATTCAGTGGTTCTCAAATATTTTGGTCAAAGGACCTCTTTATACTCTTAAAAATTGAAGATCTCAGAGTTCAATATATGTTTGTGGTGTGATGGATCACTTTTATATGGCCTTTCTTGCCATGGTCTTGTAACTCCTACCTAAGTGATAGAGTGGGAGTATACAAAGAAGGTAATTGTGGCCCACGAAGGGGATTGGTCAGTTTTGCCATCCCACTAGGCTTAAAAGAGAGCCAATTCCAAAGTGGAAAGAGGAACTCACCACCACCAAGGAAGAAAAGCCAGGAGTAGATCATGTCCTTTGGACCAAGGATCCCTGTGCTGAGAAGCTCTTGGAACCAGGAGACTCAGAGAGTTGTAACACCAAAGACAGCAAGAAGCAGTGGCAGAGAAAGGTGGCAGGAGAGACTGGCAGGAGATGGTGCATTGGGCTTTCCAGCCCACAGAGCAAGAAAGCTGAGTGCCTTTGGGCAAGAGGCTTACTGGTGGAGTAGGGTGCCTCTGAGCACTTGGTGGAGCTAGGTTTGCCTACCCACGGAGGCTGAGGTTTACTGGCAGAGTCAGGTACCTCGAGGCACTTGTCAATAGAGCTAAAAGCTTTGTAACACTTGCCCAAGCAGGGCAGAAGCCAAGGTGCCAGAGAGAAGCATGCATGTTAGCATAGCTGAGAAGAGGCTGTCCTGATGGAAGAACTGTATCCTGAACGTTCCTGAACCCAAATTGTAATCTGTTACTTCCCTAATAAACCCCATAATCGTGAGTATTGTCTGTGAGTTCTGTGTGGCCATTGCAATGAATTATCAAACTCAGCAGAGAAGTAGAGAGTGCTGTGGGAGGTATAGTTGGTGTCAGAACTGATAAAGATGGTGGAGAGAAGAGGCATGTTTGACTTCTAGCTCATAGGAATCAGCTTTGGGCCACTGATCTTGATTCTCCTCCCCCCTTGTGAAGTTAGAGGAGGTCAGACACCCCCGCCTCCACACCATTTTTACAGTGTTTATGTGGATTACAGCTATCATTATTTACAATATTAAAAATTAAAACTGAGAAAAATTTAAAATATTTATTAATTCATTTAAAAATAACTAATTATCCCCTTATGTTAGCATAAATAATAGATTTTAATAGAAATATCTATATTTTCCGAAAAAAAATTTTTTTAGAAGCGTGACATTGTTTTACATTTTTCAGATCTGTTTAATGTGTGACCTAATAAAAGATGATTGGGTTTTCATCTCTTTCTCTTTCCTCATTGTGTGGTGATATGTTGTTTTGGTTGAAGTATATAAAGAAAATCTGGCCTTACACAGATACGTATTTGGAAAGAGATTTAAACTTTAAAATCTTAGTATCCTCAAGGAAAAGATTAGTCCAAAGGACTAATGGACCACAGCTACCATGGCCTCCACCAGACTGAGTCCAGTACAGCTAGATGGTGCCCGGCTACCACCACTGACTGCTCTGACCGGGATCACAATAGAGGGTCCTGGACAGAGCTGGAAAAGGATGTAGAACAGAATTCTAACTCACAAAAAGAAGACCAGATTTACTGGCCTGACAGACTGGAGAAACCCTGAGAGTATGGCCGCCGGACACCCTTTTAGCTCAGTGGTGAAGCCCCTCCCGGAGTTCACCGTTCAGCCAGGGATTGGACAGCCTCATAAAACAAAACAGGACTAATGAGGCACAGCAGTCCAGGGACAAGGACTGGAAGGCAGGAGGGGACAGGAAAGCTGGTGATAGGGAAGCCAAGGTTGAGAAACGATAGTGTTAGCATGTCATGGGGTTGTTAACCATTGTCATAGGGCAATATGTGTACTAACTGTTTAATGAGAAACTATTCTGCAAACCTTCATCTAAGATACAAAAAAAAAAAAAAAGAATTATCTATGTGAGATCAAATTGACAACAGCAACTCAAAAGGTTTGATGGAAAGTCTAGGGGACAGTGAGTTGAAGATAACGGTATGGAATAATTTGGAAAAGGATAGTGAGAATAACAGCACAACTGGAAGAATGTAATTGATGTCATTGAATTGTACATGTAGAAACTTTCAAAATGGTGTAACTTTGGCTATGTATATTTTCACTAAAAAAAAGATCCTCAAGGTCAGGAAGGAAGAGTGTTGACATCTCGTGGTGTTGTTAACCAATGTCATTAAACAATATGTGTACTGACTGTTTAATGAGAAACTATTTGTTCTGTAAACCTTCAGCTAAAGTACAGTAAAAAATAAAAATAAAAATAAAATAAAATCTTAGTATCCTTTACAGATAATTGTGGATATTCATCTTTGATACTATATGGAAACTTGACGTGTGGTAATTTCTTAAGGGCCCTTGGATCGTGCAAACAGTTAAGTGCTCAGCTACTAGTCAAAAGGATGGCAGTTTAAACACACCCAGAGGCTCCTCTGAAGACAGACTTGGCGATCTGCTCTTGAAAGGTCACAGCTTTGAAAATCCTATGGAGCAGTTCTACTCTGCACATGTTGGGTTGCCATGAGTCAGAATCTACTCAATGGCAACTAACAATAACAACAGCACCTCAACTCTTGGGCCAGGTAATTACAACTGAATAAAACAGTTACTGAAAAAGAGCAGTGCCGAGGCTGGAGGAAGTACTGCGAGGTTTTCTGAGGAGCAAGACTGCCTGGTGGGTAGTGGGAAGGCTGGCCACAGTGGTGGTCAAGCCCAGATAACAATGTCAAAGACAAACACAAAATTTTAAATTTCTAAGAGACGATACATATCACATACAAAGAAACAAGAATCAGATTGACATCAACGTTTTCATCAGCAACTCTGGGTGCAAGAAGAAAATTAAGTCATATTTTTGAAAAATCATTTTAGAAAAACAACTTTTAGAGTAGGTTTTTACATCTAGGTAAACTACAGTTATATGTGAGGGTGAAATATAGATAGTAATAAAATAACAAAAGACAACAAAAGTGTATCACCCAAAAAACTTCTTTCAGAAAGTACTCCATCAAGAGAGAAATAAATCCTAGAGAAAGCAAACAAGTATGTTTTGTTTTTTTAAAGGACAATCAATGAGTTAGTGACACTTTTGCTACTTAAGCAAGCATTGATTTAAGAAAAAAAGAACAATAAAAAATATATCCACAACAATTTAGAAGATTTTAGATGATACCTATACGGGCAAGGTAAAGGGCTGGGGTAGAACAGAAAGAGAAGAGCTGATGCTAAGGTACTTATCTTATTTGGGGAAAGATATATTGATTGATAAGCTTAACCAAATTATAGGGGGAAATGAGTCTAACCCTAAGGGACTTTGGAAGGGATAATAAAGAACAAAAATAACATAGTAACTTTCAAACCTGAAAAATAAAATTTGCAAAACAAAAGGAAGAAATAAGTATGAGAATTGCAAACTCTGAATAAGATGTCAGGGGCCCTGGTGGCGCAGTAGTTACGAGCTTGGCTGCTAACCAAAGGGTCGGCAGTTCAAAATTACCAGTTACTCCTTGGAAACCCAATGGGACAGTTATACTCTGTCCTACAGGGTTGCTCTGAGTTGGAATCGACCCAATGGCAAAGGGTTTGATTTGGTTTTTGGTTTAAATAAGATGTCAGAAAATATTCCAAATATTACAATATTCAATAAATGTCAGTGGGTTAAACTCACCAACTATAGGACAGAGACTTTCAGATTAGATTAAAAATACAACAACTTCAGAATTAAGAAATATATTTCCCAAAAACCAAAACCAAACCTGTTGCTGTTGAGTTGATTCTGACTCATAGCGACCCTATAGGACAGAGTAGAACTGCCCCGTATGGTTTCCAAGGAACAGCTGGTGGATTCGAACCACTGACCTTTTGGTTAGCAGCCAAGCTCTTAACCACTGCAACACCAGGGCTCCTTTATTTCCTAAAAGATACTTTTTTTTTTCCTCAAAGAAATACATGGGTGAGTTTTGTATCCCCATTGGAGTCTGCAGCACTGTGCTGCCTCTTTAGTGGGTATCAAGAACCTACAGTCAGATCTTCACCGTATCTGTTGTGAAGATCATTACCCAAGGTTTCTGAGAAACTTCACTGTTGAAGACAGTCTCTACATCAGAAATAATGTCTTCAGATCTGCAATTCTTATAGTGTCCTTAAGGCTCTTGAGCTCTGGAAAAATGTTTCATAAGTGATTTATATGATTTGGTGCAAACAATTAAGTGCTCGGCTGCTAACTGAAATGTTGGTGGCTTGAACTCACCCAGTGGCACCCTGGGAGAAAGACGTAACGATCTGCTTCCATAAAGATTACAGCCAAAAAAACCTTATGGAGCAGTTATACTCTGTCACATGGGGTCACGATGAGTCAAAATCGACTCTATGGCACCTAACAACAATGAGTGTCTCAAAGGCTACTGAACACTTCAATAAAACAGTTGGGATCACGTGATTAGTAAGACACTGAGTGTTATGAATAGATTGACCAACTGGTGACAAACTAGCACAGAGAAGAAATTTAAATAGAACAAACGTCATAGTAGGCGTGCCCATTGTTGTCAATGTTGGAATTGCTGAAAATGGGGGCCCCTGTTTCACCCCTTTGCAGACTTAGCTGGCCATTCAGATGTCATCTTGCTAGTTCCAGTTTTCAGTGTGATCAAGGATGAATCTTATGCCTGCAACAACAAGCTGCCAATGCAGCATTTCAGAATTCTTCTCTATCAGTCCTGCGAACTTCAAGGGAGCCATGTGCACTGGAGTTGAAATCTAGCAAAACCTGAAGAATACTATATCAGGGAGGACTAAAAGGAGATGCCCCCAAGGTGGGGGATGAGATGTTTTCCTCCAAACATCCTGGAGAATAACAAAGCCCTGGAGCTGCTAAAGAATGTGATTGAAGGCTGTCTACAAGGGTAAGATTGAAACTGGCATAGATGAAACTACCTCTAATTCTTCCAGTGTTGGAAATATGACCTGAATCTCAAGTTCCCTGTTAACCCCAGCAGAATATCACATCTGACTAGCTAGCACACCTGTACAGGTTTTTCACCAAGAACAACCCAGTGGGGTAGTGGTGGTGTCTGTTTAAGATGCCTTTGACTAGGATGACTGGGAAGCTTGGAAGAAGTTCACCAGAGTGTGGTTTTGCAGGTGGTAGAATTTGACTTCAAGTGACCAACCCAAAGCAAACTTCCAAGGCTGTGGATGAGAAATCATGCCAGTACCTTCTGCTCAAACTAAACTAGATCACTTCTGCGATTAAGTCTTTCAAGTGTGTTGTGTAGCCCAGTCTAACAGGTGGGGTCCCATGGTTTCCCACTATTCTGTGGATACTGATACTTTTACTGCCAACATGGATGAATCATGACTGTTCCTTTGTCAATCTACGTGCTTGGCCAAGTACAACTGGCTTCTCAGAATTAGGGAGTAGCTGGGAAGTAAAACAAAGAAACCAGAAACTCCCCAGACAAGCATTACTGAGCTAAGTAGACCTCTGCTCCTACTCTAAAAATGAGCAGTTCAAGTCCAAACACTACTTTCCTGTTGATGTTTTCAATGATCCATTTGAACTGCTAAGTCAGAAAATGAGATTGTATCTGAAACCTTCTGGGATAAACTTGATTGCATATTTATGAGGATGTATATCATAGCCTTATTTGTATTGGCAAGAAGTTGGAGGCAACCTTGATATTCATCCTAGGGAAATGCATAATCAGAATGTTGGTGTGTACATTCAGTGAAATACAATACAGCAAATCAGAAGCAGTTAACTATTTTTATATATAGCAATATGATAGATCTTAGAAATACAGAATAAGTTCTATAGGACAATACAATTTATATACATTTAAAACACACACAGAAAACAATAAAATATTATTTTTCAGGGTATTATTCAGATACCTAAGGACATCCATTGGCTATATTAGAGTGAATGTTTGTTATGGAGAGGGCAATGTAAATGGGAATGGATAAGTCAAAGGGGAAAATAATGAAATAAAAAGAGAGGGGCATTGCATAGGCACATGATGATAGTGTAGTATAAAATCTGTGTACATGTGGGACATATGAGCCATGAATAATGCATGTGTGTCCTAATTTTGAGGTTGAATATCTAAATAATGTTCCCAGCAGAAGGATGAAGAAGTTTTAAAACAGATTCTGGGAAGATTTGAATAGCCTTATTATGTAGAAGATGGATATTTGATGAATATAAATTCTTACTTTAAATATATTTCTTCATGAAAAGGTGTTAAGAACTAGTCTGAAATTTGCCTCTAACAATCAGTCTAGAAAAGGAGTGAAAATTTGAAAATGTAGTTATTTAATATGCAAAGAGGATTGTTCTATAAACTTGGAAAATACAGATATTCTGTCAAAAGTTTGTCTTTTGTTGAGTTTCATATAATCTATCAGGCAGTAATTGAAAAACATCACTTAGATTTTTTTTCTGATAATATTATCTCATTGCATATGCTCACTAACTAAACCTTTCATGCATCAGTGAAATTTTCCCTATCATTAATTCTTATGTGAACAATATACTATCAATTTTAGCTTTAAAATGCTACTTTCTCAAACTTAATGTATTCCATTATTCAATTGCTTTTGTGTTTTTGGTAATAATCTTAGGCTCTTTAATAATGTCTTCTAGGTATTATGTCATTCCTGCCCATATTGTACTTAATAAATCTTAATATATGTCATGGCACATCCAAACTCCCTGAGGGACTGAATTGCTGGGCAGAGGGCTGTGGGGACCATGGTGTCAGGGAACATCTAGCTCAATCGGCATGACACAGCTTATAAAGACAATGCTCTACATTCTACCTTGGTGAGTAGTGCCTGGGGTCTTAAAAGCCTGTGAGCGGCCATGTAAGATACTCCACTGGTCTCATCCCTTTGGGAGCAAGGGAGAAAGAAGAGAACAAGATACAAGGAAAAGATTAGTCCAAAGGACTAATTGTCCATAGCTACCAAGGCCTCCACCGGACTGAGTCCAGTACAGCTAGATGGTACCCGGCTACCACCACTGACTGCTCTGACCAGGATCACAACAGAGGGTTCTGGACAGAGCTGGAGAAGGATGTAGAGCATAATTCTAACTCACAAAAAAAAAGACCAGATTTACTGGCCTAAAGGAGACTGGAGAAACCTCGAGAGTATGGCCCCCAGACACCCTTTTAGCTCAGTGGTGAAGTTACCTCCCAGGTTCACTGTTCAGCCTGGGAGTGGACAGCCCTGTAAAACCAAATGAGACTAACAAGGTACAGGAGTCCAGTGATAAGGGCCAGAAGGCAGAGGGGGCAAGGAAGCTGGTATAGGGAACACAAGGTTGAGTAAAGATATTGTTGATGTGTTGTGAGATTGTTAACTGTTGTCATAGGGCAACATTTGTAGTAACTGTTAAATGAGAAACTATTTTGTTCTGTAAGCCTTCATCTTAAGTGAGAAGAACAGCACAATTGCAAGAGTGTAGTCAATGCCACTGAACTGTGCATGTAGAAATTTTTGAAATGGTGTATCTTTGGCTACATGTATTTTCACAAAAAAAAAAGGTTGAGAAGTTAGAAGGTTGATATGTTGTGGGGTTGTTAACCAATGTCATAAAATAACGTGTACTACTGTTTCATGAGAAACTATTTGTTCTGTAAGCCTTCACCTGAAGCAGAATAAAATATATATATATATATATATGTCATGGATTGAATTGTGTCCCCTAAAAATATCTGTCAACTTGGCTAGGTCATGATTCTCAGTATTGTATGATTATCTACCATTTTGTCATCTGATGTGATTTCCTTATGGTGTTGTAAACTGTATCACTCTGATGTTAATGAGATGGATTAGTGGCTGTTATATTGATGAGATCTACAAGATTAGATAGTGTCTGAAGACAATCTCTTTTGAGATATAAAAGAGAGAAGGGAGGAGAGAGATGTGGGGACTTCATACCATGAAGAAAGCAGCGCTGGGAGCAGAGTGTGTCCTTTGGACCCAGGGTTCCTGCACAGAGAAGCTCCTAGTCCAGGGGAAGATTGATGTCAAGGACCTTCCTCCAGAGCCAACAGAGAAAGCCTTCTCCTGGAGCTGATGTCCTGAATTTGGACTTCTAGCCAACTAGATTGTGAACGATTAAACTCCTGTTTGTTAAAGCCATCCACTTGTATTTCTGTTATAGCAGCATTAGTTGACTAAAACAGTATATAATCAAAGGAAGTTTGAATTCCATGGACTATGATATTCCAAGGGTACTACTTTTCAATAGTTTAACCTCAGATAGAAGCTTTCATGGATATTTTTCTTGGTTTAAAAAGAAAAAGTTCAACGTAACCACCTTATCCTATGGCATTCCTTCATATTTTAAGAATAAAATGATTTTTATTACTAATATTTTAAACGCTATACCTTAAATTATAGCTAGGCAGCTCTACTAAAATATTTTGAATCTCATCAAAAATGTTCCTAATAATGTTGTTTAATGTGTGTGTGTATATGTTTCTTGTTGATTGTTTATGAATTTTGTCATGAGTTCTACATTATTCAATATATCTACATTATTCAATGTATCTAGTTCTTTTCCAACTTAAGAAAAAGTAAATTAGTACACAAATGTTTTAAGTACATTAGTGTACTTTTTCCCAACATTTTTCATGCCCTGGCAACATTAAATATGATACTATTGGTAAGGAACCCTGAGGAAATCTGTTTGTAACTAGAGGCAACTGCCCTACCCTTCTGGCCCATCCCATCAACCTCAGGCTTGGGGGTGGTGTCCGACCTCCTCTAACTTCACAAGGGGGAAGGAGAACCAAGATCAACAGCCCAAGGCTGATTCAGACATGCCTTCTCTCTCTGCCGTCTCCACCAATTCAGACACCAACTGTCCCTCCCACAGCACTCTCTACAGGGTTCAGTAATTCTTTGCAATGGCCACACAGAACTCACAGACCATACTCACAATTATGGGGTTTATTAGGGAAGTAAGAGTTACACTTCAGGCTCAGAAACACTCAAGATACGTTTCTTCCATTAGGATAACCTCTTCCTAGCCGTCTCACAGGCATGCCTCTCCCTGGCCCTCAGTCTCTGCCCAAAGGCACTCAGCGCTGTCTCCTGCTGCCAGGTCTCTCCTGCTGGCCTCTTCTTCCTTGGCGGTGTTGGACTCCTCTCTTTGCTCTGGAATTGGCTCTCTAAAAGGCAAAACTGATCAATCTCCTTGGTAGGCCTCAATCACCGTATCACACAATCACCCGGGTGGGAGTTACAAGACCATGGCTAGAAAGGCCACACACAAAAGTAATTAATCCATGGCAGTAAGGAACCCTGAGGAAACCTGTTTGTAGCTAGAGGCAACTGCCCTACTGTTCTGGCCCCACCCCACCACCCTAAGGGCTGAGGGGAGAGCTATCTCCCACACACTTGACACTTTATTTATGCCCCAGGACACTGATTGTGAAGCTCTGAATTAATGCTTTGAACTTTTCAAAAGAAAGAACTTCTTTTCTAGCTTCTAGAGGTGAGACTAGTTCTAGAACACAATGAGGCTTCTTCCTCTTTTATGAAGGCTGTAGGAGGAATTAAAGATGATCGGTTAGTATGGCTGTTCAAAGAGTGAAGACTCAGGGCAGATCTCTGGAAAATTTCTCACAATTTACTACAACTACTATTGTTATTATAGTTATTGGGTAAATCAAACCAGACTCTTTGCTGTCGAGTCGATTTCAACTCATAGTGACCCTATTGGACAGAGTAGAACTGCTCCATAGGGTTTTCAAGGAGTGACTGGTGGATTTGAACTGCTGACCTTTTGGTTAGCATCTGTAGCTCTTAACCACTGTGCCACCAGGTCCCCAATTATTGGGTAGGCATGATGTATATTTAGAATTATGAAATCAATGTCTATCTGCATTAATTATTACTTAAGGGATGCTAGGGGGTTGGCAGGCATAGAAAAGTCACAGGCAAGCAAGAGAGGATACTTAAGAGGTATCTGTGGGGTGACATTGGTGGTTTAGTGGTATAATTCTCTCCTTCCATGTAAGAAACTGGGGTTCGATTCCTGCCAATCATGATCATTGGATGAGAACCAAAGTAGGTAATGGGTGGTCTGTCTGCATTTCCCAAACTGGATTCTGTAAGACATCTTTGTGAGATATCCACAAGTGTTTGGAGAAAAAAAAATTAATCCCTTTATTAAATAAATTCGAGAAATTCCAAAATAACAGTTATACAACTTTCTTTACTGCTTGACTTCTCAATTTTCAATACTCTGATAGTCTTTGTGTGTTTCCAGAAGGAAACTGTAACATACGACCTTTCTCAAACATGTCTGGCCATGTACATTTTTTAATTTAATTTTATTATTTTATTTATTTTTTCTCAAAACACTATTAACCTCTGTCAGGACAAGAGAGTTTCCCCTAAAATAAGATTAGGACTACCATACTGCCTTAAGACGTCTTATTGTTGTTGTGTGCCATCAAGTCTATTCCAACTCATAGCAACCCTATAGAGTAGAACTGCCCCACAGGGTTTCCTAGGCTGAAATCTTTACCAGAGCAGACCGCCAGGTCTTTTCTCCCACAAAGCCCTGGTAGATTTGAACCACCGATCTTTCAGTTAGCAGCTGAGTGCTTTAGCCACTGCACCACCAGGGCTGTTACAAATGACATATACCAACTTTGAAGGACTACAGACTAATTGGTAGTAGTAACCTGTCCTTAACCTGGTTCAGTTGAAGTGTTTTTCCTTTGTTTACTTTGATTTTTTTTTTCTAACATGATCCAATATTTTTAGTTTCACATTGCTGTAATATAAATTGATCTGCGACATAAATTTCTCAATTTATTGATTGAGACATAAATCTATAGATCTGTGACATAAATTTCTCAACTTATAGAGCTGATTTCATGCATTTTTGACAATACAATCTTCCTAATTCTTGAAATATTTTCCCTATTTTTTGTGTTATTGTTTGATGGTATTTTCTGCTTTATGTGTTACAGTTTTTCTAAATATTCTGCAATGAGGATATATTACTTTTATAGAAAAAAAAATCAGCCTGTATTATATATTGCTATATGATATGATATAAAATATACGTCTTTCCCCAAAACTGGAAGGAATATTGACGGTGATTATCTTGGGATGGTGAGACTTCTGGTGATTTTATTCTTTCTTTATTTGTTCTGTAATGAAGATGGAAAAAACATTAAGAATGCTGATATGGGATATAAAATCAAAAGAAGCTTCTGACCTAAAATAAAATGGCTGAAGTAATGCTAAGATCAGCATGTAAGTTTCTACACAGAATCAAACTCTGCTACTTAGGAGCCAACTATTATTAAGGCACTGGGGTTAGGCTAAGACAGTGAATCAGTAACCAAACATCATGGAAAGCTCTTTGTGTTAGATCTCTCCAAGAAATCTTATTTATGCTCTGGGCAAGGTAGTGTTTAACAACCTGTTCCCAACAGTAGCCATCGTGCCATTGTCATATCATTGCTTGTGACGGGTCATGCATGAGACCCCCTCTGCAAACACACATCTTATAATTATGTCTTTTACAACAATCGATGTATGTTAGTTGTATTAACATAACCAATTATGTTAAAGGTCATGCCTCACCTTGTCCTGCTTTTGACTGACCTCATTCACTCCTAAACCAATCAGGATATCTTGTTTGTAGTTCCTTATACAGCAGTATATCTGTGGCTGATTTATAACCCTCCCATTGGAATCTGTGTGCTTCAGACCTTGAGTTTTTCACAATTCCCTCATTCGAATGATATACCGGCTTCAATAAATCTCTTTGATTTTACTCTAAGAGAGTTGGAGAGTCTTTTCTCTACAACAATGCATAAGTATTCTGGATAAATAAGGACATGCTTTTTAAATTTAATTTCATATTTGCATATCTTTTGTCTAAATAATCAAAGTAAATATCATCAACTGTTTTATTTTACTTGCCTATGTAGAAACATTCACAAGGAAATCAGATGAAGATCTTACCTGTGGAATCAGGACAAAAAACAAAACAAAACAAAAAGTACCCTGAAATTCTTTGATGCTTTATCTGATGGATGTAGTGGTTGATTACTTAGTATCTTTTCAATGATTATTTTGCTGAAGGCTCACAGATTTCATTTCTGAGAGTAAAAAAATGAATGTGTTTTGATCCACTCCTAACCAAGTGAAAAATATACCCCACCAGATGATGAGACTTGAAATTAGTTTTTGAGATGATTGACCCAGTATTTCGCATGCCGGGGATATGTGTCCCGCATACATAAAATTGGTCTTTGCCTCAATTTCCCTGTCAAGTACTCCTTTTCCTTACTAGAACTGGAGTTCTGCCTGGAACCTCAGCGTATTCCACATGGGTAGCGTCACCAACATTATGCCAGACCTGACCCTAGAGCACTGAATTCAGGTACACCCAGAACTGCGAAAGCCCTGCTACGGAGGGCATGGTTTTCCAGAACCATCATGCTTGCCTCCTTACTGCTCTAAAATTTTTTTGTATTATAAAAGCCATATGATTACATGACAGAAACTTTTGAAAATATGGGGGATAAGGACAAATTTCACCACTGCTCCAATACAATTCCTTTAAGAAGTTTGGTACAATTACTTCCATCAAGTTTTTTATGCATAGTTGTCTTTATAAGCATGTAGATCATGTTCTATGCTTAAGTAACAGAGTGTATCACTAAACTGAGGGAAGAGTGATTCTCATAAATTCAGCAGAGGACTCAATGGGGCTTCGACATTAAGGTCTTGGGAGTGCTGTGGAGACAGCTTTGGCTCATGGCAATCCTATGACAATAGAGCAAAATGTTGCCCAGTCCTGTGCCATCTTCATGATTGTTGGTATGCTTGAGTCCATTGTTGCAGCCACTATGTATTTTGAATGCCTTCCAACCTAGGGGCTCATCTTCTAGTACTATATCGGACAATTTCTGTTGTGATCCATAGGGTTTTTATTAGCTAATTTTCAGAAGCATATCACCAGGCCTTTCTTCCTAGTCTGTCTTAGTCTGGAGGCTCTGCTGATATCTGTTCATCATGGTGACTCTGCTGGTATTTGAAATACAAGTGACAGCTTCTAGCATCACAGCAACATGCAAGCCACCATACTATGAGAAACTGACAATGAGTGGTGGACAATTGAAGACAGGAAAATGTTATTATCATCTTATCCTACTTCTAGACTGGAATGGCTTGAAGGAACCCAGGTTTATTTCAGAGGCACATGGAGGAACATTATATCCTGGTGCAGTGTCTGTGTGCTCCAAAGACTACTTCTTCCCCTAGAATTAAGGCTAAATGATATATTTGAGACAATGGGGGAGACATGATTAGAAGACTATGTTGTAAGCTCCTTCAAGGCTGGGAGTGCACCTTTACTATTCTCAAAACTTAGCACAGTGCCTAGCACATAGAAGGTGCACAGTAAAAACATGTTAAATAATGCCAAATGAAGCCTGGTGCACTAGGTTACTTGCAGAATATTCAGGGGCATCCAGTGAACTCTCTGTGACAAGGCTAACATTGAACAGAGCATACAAAAAGCTTTAAGCTCTTGGGTGTGTGAAATCTGATCAAAAGCCTGAAAATCATTTATGGCCTTAGGGAACTGTGATGCTAAGGGAAGCTGGATCTGTGTGTGTGTGGCGGGCGGGTAGTTGGTACCTGTAAGGTGGAGATAGCCAGTAGACCTGTGTCAAACAGATACTACTCATTTAGAGTAAAGCAAACACCACTTGTGTTGATTTCCTAGGATGGCTGTAACAAAATACTACAAACTAGGTGGTTTAGAACAATAGAAATTTATTCTCTCAAAAATCTAAACTGTAGGGGAGCCCTGCTTTCTCTGAAGGCCCTATGGGAGGACAGTTCCTTGCCTCTTCCTAGTTTCTGGTGGTTGCTGGCAATCATTGGCATTCCTTGGTTTATAGATGCCTCATTCCAATCTCTACCTCCATCCTCGTATGGCATTCTCTCTATGTGTAACTGTATCTCTTCTCCTCTTTTTATAAGGACACCAGTCATATTGGATTAAGGCCTACCTTAATCCATTATAATCTCATTTTAATTTTATTACATCTGCAAAGATCCTTTTTCCAAATAAAGCCACATTCACAGGTATTGGGATTAGGAACTTCAACATATCTTTTGGAGGGACAAAATTCAACCCATAACACCACCTAAGGGGTGAAACCCTTCACCTTTGTGGAAGTGAATGGCTAGATGTGCATCAATCTTGTGTCCTAGGCCTGAAAACACAGGAAGACCACATTTCACAGCCACACTTGCAGTTGGGTTGGTGCCGTGTGACTTGGTTCTGCTCAGTGGAGTACAGGCAGAAATGATGTATACCACTTCTAGATCTAATCATAAAAAACTTCTGCAAGAACGCCCACACTCTGTTCGCTTACCAGCCAGTAAAATGCAAAAGAACCAGCAGAGTATTGCGAAGAGATGCTGGGGACCAGTAGAGCCACACAACTGAAGGATCATGGACCCCTGTGTCACCAGTTAGTGCAGAGCAGCCTAGGAGAGTCGACCCACATCAGACAGTGACATGATCAAGAAATAAATTTTTATTGTGTTAAGCCATTAAATTTTTGGGTTTGAGTTTACTTCTCTAATACAACCTCATGGATGCAAACCCAGTTTCTGACCTCAGGTTCCTAACTTTGTCCCAAAGAACCTCCTTCTTTTAATGTTCTTGGAGCAAACCATGACCCACCTTTCCAAAACTGGCGCTCCCTCCCACAGGTATGGACCACACCTCAGGATCTATTGCCCACGAGTTATGCAAAAACTCAAGATGTACTTCAATTTTTCTGCTTAGCTCACTTTCAAAGGGCCAGCCCCCTTGCCCCATGCAGCTCCATCTTCCTCTTCAACCCATCTGTGAAATCTAGATTCCAGAATGTGAAATGCCTAAGACTTTCAAAATTCTGTTACTGTAGGACATTACCAGCTTGTTTGCTCCAGCCTCACTGGCCTTTCTGTTTCTCTAGGGGTTCATGTTCCTCCCATTTCAGGGCCTTTTCTCTACCACCATCATTCCCCCACTCATCCTGGCGATCTCCTACAGTCTCACAGATTTCAGCTCAAAAGTCATTTCCCCAGAGATCCTTCCCCGACTTATTAGATTCAGGTCCTCCTACTACAATTTTCAAAAATTCTCTGTGCTGTTCCATCAGAGTATTTATTACAAATTGTCTGTTGATTTGACTGATGTCTGTCTTCCCCACTAAACTCTGCAAAGGAAGAAAGGCTACAGCGCTTGAGGCAGACTAGTTGTTCCATAAATATTTGTGGTATGAATAAACACAGCTCCCCCTCCAGGACCTGTCTTATCCTTCAGATTATTCTAGGGAACATAAAATTCCGGTGGCCCCCCTAGATCAGTAGCTTCCAAAAACTGGTCTGAGGACTGGTGATAAAATTTTCACTGGTCCAATGTAAAGTAGCCCTGGTGGCACAGTGGTTAAGCGCTCAGCTGCTAACTGAAAGGTTCGCGGTTGGAACCCACCAGCTGCTCTGCAGGAGAGAGATGTGGCAGCCTGCTTTCATAAAGATTATAACCTTGGAAACCTTATGGGGCATTTCTATTCTGTCCTGTAGGGTCAACTATGAGTTGGAATAGACTCAATGGCAATGGGTTTTGTCTTGGTCCAATGTAAAATGAGAAACGTGAGGAAAATATACTGAGTTTTTCATAAAGCTATATGTATTTAACTTAAAAGACAGGTATTTATTGTGATTTTATGTTCTTCCTACATTTTGGTGTTAAAATGTTTGTTTTAAAATATAATGATATTGTTTTAGCATTAAAGCAGAGGTCCCCAGGCTGCGGGAAATTCCACTGTATTAGAATCCTAGTTCTTTTGCTTGGACTTTTTTGATGAACAAAAATATTTAATTTTTACAAGGTCTCATTTATCTATTTTATCTTTTGCTGCTCTTTTGCTTTCGTTGTCATATCTGATTGTCCCTCACTAAAAAATAGGTCCCACAATCTCAACTCTACATTTTCTTCTAAGAATTTTATGGTTTTCATTTTCACATTTAGGTCGTTGATCCATTTTGAATTGGCTTTTGTGAATGGTATGAGGCTTGGATCCTGAAAGCAATGTTTTGCTACCGACACTATCAGTTCAATGTTCAGTGGATTAAAGTCTGGAAAACCTTGAGGAAAATTGTAAAACAGTAAAAATTCTAAAACAATCTGCAGCGACTCTGATGAGACAGTGGGTCTCCAAGTCTGCCTTTTCTAATGCCTATCTGCATTTTACATAGATAAACATTCTGTTGTGGCGGAGGAGGTTCTACTGCTTGTGTCCACTGAGACAAGGCCTACTATTGTTCCATTTAGTTCCAAGATGTGAGGTCACAAAGCACGCCTCCTTTTTGATTTTGGTTCTAGAAATTATTCTATCTGGTTCTATACCACTTAAATGTTGATGTAATTGTTGAAGTTTCACGACCAGAGACATAAGGGGTGATAAATAGTATTGTGGCAGCAATTTCTTAGACGCGAGAGGGGCTTTGAATCCCATCTCTCTTACATTGGTCACCAAGTGGAACATTCAGTTCTCTATGTACTTGTGGAACAAAATGAAGGACAGTGCTTTAACACTTTTATCTTTGCTGTAACTAATTCTTAATATTGCATTGCCTTTCTTCTCAATTTAGAAAGATAATAAGAGAAAGAATTAGAGGGGAAACTCTGCCTCTATTTCAATATTTTGAACAAAGCAATCTATTGAGTCTTTGACATTTTTTTAGAAAACCACCCACAGGAATTAAAAGAAAAACAGTTTGCTGCTTCTTGAGTCTTATTTAAAGAGACTCCACATTATATGGAAATGCATGACAATTAGTCTACGATTCCTGTAATATGGTAAGATTCATTTAAGATCAGAGTGTCAGTAAAATTTTTGCCGTCCAGGAGAAACACAAAACCTGGATTAGATGGTCCTGATATACCCGTGTTATGCAGTAGCAGGCGCTGCATTCTGGAACACACTGCATCTATTATGAATTTTTGACAACTTTTAAATGAGGGTTCTTGCCCAATAATCTTTCTGAGATAGACTCAACCCCTTTTTGCCCCCAGTCCAGATTTTACTCTTGGCTCAAGGCCACTCGATTGCTGGTTTAAGATAGCTGGTGTAAGACAAGAGGGAGGTACATTGCATAGAGGGGAGTGCAGACGTTGTTTGGGTACATAAGAAGAGAGAGAGAAATGCCCCATAAACATGTAAGATGCTTGCACATCTGATTTTTGTTATTCAGGGAATACTACTTCTTAGAAGAAAAGTAACACTATTAGTCAGGAACCAGTCAAGAAAACAGGGCCCACATTAAGTAGCTCAATTAAAAAAAGAAACCAAAACTGTTGCTGTCCGAGTCAACTCATAGTGACCCTACAGGACAGAGTAGGATTGCCTCATAGGGTTTTCAAGGCCATAAATCATTACAGGAGCAGATTACCAGGTCTTTTCTCCTGCTGGTAGGTCTGAACCACTAACCTTTCAGTTAGCATCCAATTACTTAACCACTGTACCACCAGGGCTCCTAGGAAGCACAATAGAGAGAATTTAATATAGGAACCTCTTACAAAGGTCCTGATGTCTGTGGGCCATCATGAGTTTCTGTTATATGGTATCTTTACCATCAAGTTGTTTCTTCCTCTAGGGAAGAATGAAGTAAACACGATTTTTCTTTGTAGTTACTTCTTTTTTTAGGAATTTTTTTTCCCACACACAGTCTTTAAAGTATGTTTAACACAACGTGCTTATTTATTTTCCAGTCTTTAAAGAGTGTAACAAAGTGTGTTTAAAACCCTTTCCTTATTTATTTTTCCTCTGCATCTAGAAAAATACTTTAAAATCATAAAATCATAAAGAGCATTTTAGAAATTAAAAAAGAAGTGTAAAGAAGAAAATTAACAATACCAGTTATTCTACCACCCAGAGTTAACACTTTCAAACTTTTGGTTTAATGTTTATAGAAAAATCTGTGTAGCATTTATATAGTCTTGTCATCAACTTTTTTTTTGTTTTTCAGTGAATATGTTTCGATTTCTTTCTACTTCTTTAAATATTCTTCAGAAACTGTGCCTTTGGTGGCTGCAACATATTCTGAGGCTAAATTTTGTTCTCATTTGCCTGCTACTGGACATTGAGTTTATTTTCAAATCTTTGTTATTTCAAACAAAGAAAGAAATGTTCTCATAAATATAACTTTTTTTTTCTGAATCTTTGATTATTTCCATACCTAAGGAAAAATCTTAATCTCTTTCCTACTCTCTTCTTAATTATATTTATGAGAGGGGGAAAAAAAATCAGCTCTAATCATGCTTATATGAGTAGCGCTAATGATATGATTTCTTAAAAATAAAGGAAAATTATAACTTTAAAATGTAATTAGATACAAGAAATAATCAATTCTAGAAACCTCTAGAGACCTTGAAAATGCCCTGTAAGTCCCCTCAATGTCCTACAAAATGAATTGTCTTTCATTTCCTTTTCTTCTAAATGAACCTGATTTTCTTCAGTATTAGTCTTCAAGAAAAAAAAAAATCTAATTTATTTGTGTAGATTTTCCATTTTATTTAATACTGTAATTAGAAATAATATTATTTTCTACTATGTTTTAAATTTGCATTTCAACTAAATAACAAACTTGGATTTTCATCATTATGCTTAATATCGTTTTGATGGAAAAATGTATTCAGAAATCCCAAATACCCCCAGACACCCTCTTAGCTCAGTAATGAAGTCATTCCCGAGGTTCACTGTTCAGCCAAAGATTAGACAGCCCCATAAAACAAAACGAGACTAATGGGGCACAACAGCCCAGGGACAAGGGCTAGAAAGCAGGAAGGGACAGGAAAGCTGGTAATAGGGAATGCAAGGCTGAGAAGGGTCAGTGTTGACAAGTTGTGAGGTTGTTAACCATTGTCATAAAACAATGTGTGTGCTAATTGTTTAATGAGAAACTATTTGTTCTGTAAACCTTCATCTAAAGTACAATTTATTCACCGTTCAGCCAGGGATTGGATAGCCCGATAAAACTAAACGGGACTAATGAGGCACAGCAGTCCACGGACAAGGACTAGAAGGCAGGAGAGGACAGGAGAGCTGGTGATAGGGAACTCAACCTTGAGAAAGGACAGAGTTGACATGTCGTGGGGTTGTTAACCGTTGTTACAGGGCAGTATGTGTACTAACTGTTTAGTGAGAAACTATTTTCTGTAAACCTTCATCTAAAGTACAAAAAAAAAAAAAGAATTATCTATGTGAGATCAAATTGACAACAGCAACTCAAAAGGTTTGAGCCTAGGGGACAGTGAGTTGAAAATAATGGTGATGGAATAACTTAGAAAAAGATAGTGAGAATAGCAGCACAACTGGAAGAATGTAATTGATGTCACTGAATTGTACATGTAGAAATTTTTGAAATGGTGTATCTTTGGTTGTGTATATTTTTACAAAAAAAAAAAAAAAAAAGTTCCTCCAAGGTCGAGAAAGGAGGGTGTTGACATGTTGTGGGGTTGTTAACCAATGTCATAAACCATCTTTTTTCTTACTGTTTCATGAGAAACTATTTGTTCTGTAAACCCTTACCTAAAGTACAATAAAAAAAAATTTTTAAAAAAAGTACAATTGAAAAAAACAAAAACAGAAATCCCAAATACTTAACTACAAATAAATTTTTAGGAATAAAATTTGCTTATCAGTAAAGGACTTCCAGTATCTCAAACAGTAAAACATTTGTTCAGCTTCGTATTTCAAACTCACATATTGCCGAATAACATTGTGCTTAGATATATAATTCAACAACATGTCAAATATGAATACTGTCTTTTCTAACAGACGTGTGTGTGCTTGTGTGTTAGGTATTAGATATGTTAGATTCTCTGAAGGACTTGGGCGTTGGAAATCATTCCATGACCATTAAATTATGTTGCTCTCCAAAACAAGGTTATAAGCCATAACTGAAGATCTTGAGCAAGATAAATAAAATAGGATAGTAACCTCTTTTGCTTGCTCTTCCCTTGCTCTGCTTTAATTTTCTTCATAACATTCATCACCACCTGGTTTATATTTTTATATTTATTTCATGCCATTCTTCACTAGACTATAAGCACCAGGAGGATAGGTCACTTCTTTCATTCTCTGCTTTATTCACTGCCTGGCACATGGTAGATGTTCAATGAATGTATCTTATTTGTATGGATGAATATTGAGTGAATAAATAATGACATTCTTTGTTTTCAGATTTGATAGAATAGAAATCATATATAACAAAATACTGAAAATTCTCTAAATAAGCCTAAGTTAAAGAACATACAGGTGTCATGTTTTTTATTATTCCTTCAAAAAATCAAATATGTCAAATCTTTGGTTAAGTCTGTACAGGAAATAAATATGAATCTCAAAGCCTGCAGAAAAAAATAACAGTGTCTTTTTTCTTTCCAAGTAAATTAAAGTGTTTTGCCTTAAAAAAAAAAAATGAAGGAGACTAAGATCTTTAAGCCAAGTAGCATTGCTAATGATTTTCGAATGTGGTTGCCCGGACCTTTATGGAAAGTCATGAGTATGTTTTTCATTTAAAACAGACTTGATTTGCTATCCTCTTAATAAGTAAATTAAAACTACCACACCATAAAAATTATTCTTTGACAGTGAATAACATGTAATTCAAACCTTTAAAAAGTAAGAATTGTCAACAAGTCAAAGATTAATTTTTTAATCTTTTCTAGAGAGAAAAGGCTACCAAAAAAAAAAAAAGTAAGGAGATGATCAGGGTCAAACCTAATCTGCCTTTATTCTCTAACAACTCTTAGGCATAAAAACACATTTGTCACAAAGCTTGACAGAAGTTCTCAGACAGAGTGAAATGAAGGAGAGGAATAAAATAGACTTTAAACAAATGTTTATTAAAATCCACAACTGTGTTCATTCTTGTTAACTGGACCTCCAAACAAGAGTAATGAATTTAAATACACAATAACAGGAATAACTAGTTTTGGTTTTGTTTTGTTGATTTATAAAAGGAACTACAAATGAGGTTGGAAACAATAGAGATCATCAACATCAACCTGCCTGACAGCTGAAGCCTTTGCTTTATGCCTCATCAAGCAGTGTACGGTTAATATACCAATGCCCTTGCACACTTCTATTGTCTCTCTTTTCTCTTTCTTTTTTCCACTCTAGTCCTCCCTTTCCAGACCCTTCCCACCTCCCCAACGCCATCACACCACACACTCACGTACACGCACAGGTCTTGCTTTGGTATAAAGCTATTGCCCTAAAGTTGATGATTAGCAAGGTATCTTACTAAAGGACCTAGTCACAATTGTTCATTCGAACAATTACAACAATAGCTGCTCACTGTCACAGGTCAAATAAATAGAAATTCTCTTTTCTCATTCTAAAATACTTTCCTTTTCATGAGTTCTTATGAATTCCCAGGGTAGGTTTTGTTCTTTCTGAGCTGACAGGATAACTTTCTCTAATTTACCTTTTACTGAGGCTTAACCCTAGCTTTGGGCAGGAATTGAACCACCTGCCCAAGACCTTGTCTTATGACCCCATTTGGGCGTTGAAACCCAAGCCCTTTAATTACTGAACCCAGCAAAGACTTAAGGGCAGCACTTCCAAAAATTCATGTATTTACCCATCTAGTTTGCAATCCCTTCTTTAAGTTTTGATTCTTGGAGACGTTTTTATATTCTTTTGAGCTCATCTGTGAATGGGTTGCCATGAGTTGGAATCGACTAGATGGCAGCTAACAACAACAAAAACCAGATGCATTTAAAAGGGTATTTATCATATTTTATCCAGAATGACTTAAAGTTTTGCAGTAAAAAGGTTTTAAGTTTATGGTGTCACATACTACCAGATACGGAAGTTGCTGTCCCATAATCTTCACTCATTGACTCAATAATTTTCTAAAGTGTCTGCCACATGTTAAACTCGGCACTAGGTCGGGGCTGGGGGCCGTCTTTCCCTACCCTCTAAGAGCTTACAATACAGATGTCTGGGCTTCTCTTTCTAGCCTGATCTACTAAATCCCTCCATACTAAGAGCAGACTAGATTATTCACTGCTTCCAAACATGCCATGCGTAAAAGACTGCTATTTTCCAGGCTGAAACTTCTGCCTAGGATGTTCTTTCTCCACCTTTCCACCTACTGATATCTTAAAACCAGAAACCAGTTGCCGTCAAGTCAGCTCTGACTCATACGACCCCATGTGTGTCAGAGTACAGCTGTGCTCTATAGAAATTTTAATGGCCGATTTTCCAGAAGTAGATCGCCAGGCCTTTCTTCTGAGGTGCCTCTGGGTGGACTTGAACCACCAACATTTTGGTTAGCAGACAGCGCATTAACTGTTTGCACTACCCAGAAACTCAATTGATATCTTAAAGTTCTTTTACTCATCCAGACGTTCTTGAGTATATGTAATGTACCAGACACTCATTGAGGTTTCAGGGAGGTAAAGATAAAATAAGATGTCTGCTTTCCGCAAGTTTACAGCTCTTCAAGCTATGCCACCATCTCTACCTATCTTTCCTTAACTCCCAGTTAGTATTTCACATTTTCTCCTCTACATTTTCACAGCGTGTTGTTCATGCCTTTATTTTTCACTTAACTCTTCCTGCACTCTATTGTTGTCATTCGTTTTATGTAGAACAATATTAAGAAAATTAAGATATGAGATCCCTTATAAGATTAGATCTCTAGGATTTGTGGGTTCCCTGGGGCTTAGTTTTGAGAAAGCTGAATGATTCTAAACTGTTCTGCATAAGAAAGGCAATGGTAATTGGGGTTTAGAGAGTCTGAAAAGCAAAAAGGAAAAAGAGAAGTTAATTTTTGGACTGGCCTAGAAGAGATTAGGAAACAAATGTCTATCTGAAAGCTGAATGCATCTGTTTTTATGCTCCTGCCTCCTCCTACTAAACTAGATAGAAAACACCTTGAAGGTAGGAACCCACTCATATTCATCGTTGTATCTCTCAATGCCTTGTATTAGCTTCTCAATCGCTGTTGGTTGAACTGGGAAATGAAGATGAGCAAGAGAATCCTATCATACAACTAGGGCCAGAATTAAACAAGTTTCAGGACCTTGCAGATAATTCATTCCAACTTCCTCATTTCACACATGAGGAAAAGGAGGACAAAACAGAGTAAATAACATTACACGTTAAAAGGTAAGCTCCTTAAGAACAGGAACTCTATCTCCTTTAACCACCGTATCCCACTGCTTAGAACAGTTCTGCCTAGAACCACCGCCCAAGATGCTAAATAGATATTATTGAGCTCAATAGAAAATAAAAGATGCTCAATAGATATTTGTGACAACTTAAAATGTTGCAAAGGCTATTGTTTTGAAAAAAATGATTGACTGAAAAGTTTGGTACTCTTTGCCCCTAGAAGCTTTCTAAGAGAGGAAAATTTCATAGTTTTAAATTTTAGGATGGTGGTAATCAAGTCATTACTACCTAACGTACTTTATAAACATATTATAGTTGATTAGATAAATGTTTTGATAATCATGTTTTAAACGCTATCTTTATAATAGTGTCTATTTGTTTATTTAGTCTTCTACTTTTTTATTTGAGGCTAATGGATTCTGAGGATACAAATATACACCACTCATATTAGGGAGGCAGTATGTTGCATTAAAATGAGCATTGAACCTAGAGTTTTGTATCTTGGTTGCTAGCCCCATTTTTGCTACAATTGTCTGACTTTGGAAAGAATCATTTAACTATTTTATACCTCAGTTTTCTCATGTGTAAAATAAGGGGATAAAATTATATAATTTTAAAAAGTCCCTTCCAGCAGTCATATTTATAATTCCATAGTTTAAAGCCCAATTTTACTGGTTTAAAACAAATGTTTGTGATTGTTAGATATTCATAATCCATTTTTCTATGCCTTTTTTTATTTTGCTTTAGGTGATAGTTTACAGCTCAAGTTAATTTTTCATCCAAAAATTTATACACATATTGTTCTGCGACATTGGTTGCAATCCCCACAATGTGACAGCATGCTCCCCTTTTCCACCCGGGGTTCCTTGTGTCCATTTGTCCTGTTTCTGTCCCTTCGTGCCTTCTAGTCTTGCTTTTGGGCAGAAGTTGCCCATTTGGTATCCTATACTTGATTGAACCAAGAAGCATGTTCCTCACGTGTGTTACTGTTTGTTTTATAGGCCTGTCTAATCTTTGGCTGAGAAGTGGACTTTGGGAGTCATTTCAGTTCTGAGTTAGCGGAATGTCTGGGGGGCCTTAGTCTCAGGGGTTCCTCCAGTCTCTGTCAGACCAGTAAGTCTAGTCCTTTTTCATGAATTTTAATTCTCTTCTATATTTTTCTCCCATTGTGGCCGGGACTGTCTGTTGTGATCCCTGTCAGAGCGGTCGGTGGAGGCAGCTGGGCACCATCTAGTTCTGGACTGAGGCTGATAGAGTCTCTGGTTCATGTGGTGCTTTAGTCTTTTGGGCTAATATTTTCCTTGTGTCTTTGGTTTTCTTCATTTTCCTTTGTTTGGGCTGGATGGGACCGATCGATGTATCTTAGATGGCCACTCGCAAGCTTTTAAGACCCCAGACACTACTCTCCAAAGTGGGATGTAGAATATTTTCTTTATGAATTATGTTATGCCAACTGATTTAGATGTCCCCCGACACTATGGTCCCCAGCCCCCAGCCCCAGCAACTCAGTCCTTCAAGGTGTCTAGATGTGTCTAGGAAACTTCCATGCCTTTGCTTTGGTCAAGTTGTGCTGACTTTCTATGCTCTCTTAGTGCATGTTCTTTAATGAGTCATTAATAATCCAGTGATAATACTGTACCACCAATTTGAGCATACTGTTTCCTTAACAGACTTCCATTTTATAATGGAGTTTCCGGAGCCAAGCTATACCAAATTTGCCCTAACCCTAGACAAGATGAGTAGTTGACTTTCACTAAATATTTGTTGAATTTTTATGTTGAGTCGGCTAAGTGGAAAGGAAAGATAATATAGCAATGCACAATTTCTAAGAAAAATGAAACTCTATATGTTAGAGCAAAAAGCCATGACTAAAAAAGGAAATAATGAATTTGTCAAATTTAAAACTGCTATATTTAATTAGGAGTCAACCAAGTGTTTAAAAGCTATAAATGAACCTCATTGTTTATGCTGAATGTTGTCAGTAATCCTGCTGCTGCTCATTGTTTGGACATTACTGAGTACATTTCTAAAATACATAACACTGTAAAGCAAAGTGTGTCATTTTAAAATAACAACTAAAATAATAAATTTAACTATATAAATAACTTAAGGAGAAAAAGGAATATTGACCCCATGATATTTATGAAATAGGTCTTATCCGAATTGATAATTACATTTAAACATAAAAGATCTAAAGAGTAACATAAAAAGGACAATGCTGATTACTTTTCATAAAACTTTTGGAATCTTGAATGTAAACAACTGTGATACATTAGGAGAAGTGGATTTTAGAAGGTAAGAAAACTTTACTTTCTCAACTTCTAGACTCATTACTGCCATTGTCACACCTCTCCTGACAAATACACATACACATACAGAGTAAAAAATATTTTGAGTAAAAATTTTAGTAAATGTGTGAGGAGAATTGTGTCTAGGTTATAAAGAAGGAAATATTTCATGTTTTCGGGGATTCAAAGTCGGAAAGACTAGCTCTAATGACTCAGTAGGCTGCTTTGCTCATTAAGAAAATTATGGGTTTTGACTCTCTGAGGTAAAAGGCTTTGATTTATTTCTACGTAAGTTGCCATTTAGCATTGCTTGTATGATTGTAAAATGCCTTCAGTGAATGTAGTTGATTTATTTAATTTATTCTTTATAAGAATAAAGATAATATAAAGGGTGTCTGAAGAAATGTTAGACTTCAGTACGGGTCAACCATTTAGCATCTTTCTAATTACCTTTTTTGTCTTCTCTGTGTTTAGACCATTTAATTCATTTAGAATCCCCAGTGAAATGCCAGCATATATTCTACTGTGAAACATTTGTGGAAAGACTGACACTATACTATTCATTTTGCATGATATAATGAAAGGGCAGAGCAGAAGGGATTTGTTAGGCATAGTTTACATCTACTACAAAGTCAAACCTTAATTATTCAGTGGCTGATTGTTCTGTTTGGGGATGAGAAAAATATTTTGTTTCTACTCTGTTTAACTGTTGCTGACTGGTTAGCCATTTCACTAATCATTACCGAGTCTGCTAATTAGAGATGGAGGAAAGCAGTGGGTTCACGCTGTCCGTCATTTCTCTATTTCTAAGCAGATTTAACAAAATTTTTAATAAAAGAGAGGACTGAAGCGCATATATAAAAAGACTATCAATGGGCTTTAATGTTTTATTATCCCTGTTATTCTCTTTCTCCCAAGGATAATTAAAGGTTGTCTATATATGTTTTGAAAACTGTAAGGGAAGAATAAGAACGTGGTTATGCATATTTAAAATTTTAATGAATGTTGCTGTAATGTACTACAAAAATGGTCTACCAATTTACATTCTTCATCAATGGTGTATGAGAGTGTCTTTCTCGTCCATACTTCACCAAACAAAACTATTTTTTCCCCCAACAGGATAGATAAAACATTGTTTTTAACTGTAAAGCGTCTTAGGAAATTTATCTTTTAGAAAAACTTACATAAATGTAAAAAGATATTTCCATTTAAAGAGATAATAAAATCCACAGTAGAAAAGTTTTAGAGGCAGTTAGAGAGAGAGAGAGATTAAATTGTTGTTTTAGGTACTGTCAAGTTGGTTCCGACTTATAGCGACTGTATGTACAATGGAACAAAAACCTGCCTGGTCCTGAGCCATCCTCAAAATCGTTGTTATGCTTGAGCCCATTGTTGCAGCCACTGTGTCAATCCATCTCTCTGAGGCTCTTCCCCTTTTATGCTGACCCTCTACTTTACCAAGCATGATGTCTTGCTCCAGGGACTGATCTCTCCTGATAACATGTCCAAAGCACGTGAGACAAAGTCTCACCATCCTTGCTTCTAAGGAGCATTCTGGCTGTACTTCTTCCAAGACAGATTTGTTCATTCTGTTGGTAGTCCGTGGTATAGTCAATATTCTTCACCAACACCATAATTCAAAAGTATCAATTCTTCAATCTTCCTTATTTGTTGTTCAACTTTCACATGCATATGAGGCAATTGAAAATATCACGGCTTGGGGAAGGTGCACCTTAGTCCTTAAAGTGACTCCTTTGCTTTTTAACACTTTAAAAGAGGTATTTTGCAGCAGATTTGCCTAATGCAACACGTTGTTTGATTTCTTGACTGCTGCTTCCATGGGTGCTGATTGTGGATGAAATCCTTGACAACTTCAATCTTCTCTCTGTTTTTCATGATGTTGCTTACTGGTCCAATTGTGAGGATTTTTGTTTTCCTTATGTTGAGGTGCAATCCATACTGAAGGCTGAAGTCTTTGATCTTCATCAGTAAGTGCTTCAAATCATCTTCGTTTTCAGCAAGCAAAGTTGTGTCATTTGCGTATCACAGGTTGTTAATGAGTCTTCCTCCAACCCTGATGCCACGTTCTTCTTCATATAGTCCAGCTTCTCAGATTATTTGCTCAGCATACAGATTGAATAAGTATGGTGAAAGAATACAGCCCTGACGCACACCTTTCCTGATTTTAAACCACGCAGTATCCCCTCGTTCTGTTCAAACAAGTGCCTTTTGGTCTACGTATAGGCTCCTCAAGAGCAGAATTAAGTGTTCTGGAATTCCCATTCTTCACAATGTTATCCATAATTTGTCATGATCCACACAGTCGAATGCCTTTGCAGAGTCAATAAAACGCAGCTAAACATCTTTCTGGTATTCTCTGCTTTCAGCCAGGATCCATCTGGCATCAGCAGTGATATCCCTCATTCTATGTCCTCTTCTGAGTCCCGCTTAAATTTCTGGCAGTTCCCTGTCGATGTACTGTTGCAACCGCTTTTGAATGATCTTCAGCAAAATTTTACTTGCATGTGATATTGTTCAATATTTTCCACATTGTGTTGGATCACTTTTCTTTGGAATGGGCACAAATTTGAATCTTTTCCAGTGGGTTGGCCAGGTAGCTATCTTCCAGATTTCCTGGCATAGACAAGTGAGCACCTCCAGCACTGAATCTGTTTTTTGAAACATCTCAGTTGGTATTCTGTCAACTCCTGGAGCCTTGTTTTTTGCCAGTCTTCAGTGCAGCTTGGACTTCTTCCTTCTTACCATTGGTTATTGATCATATGCTACCTCTTGAAATGGTTGGACGTCGACCAATTCTTTTTGGTACAGTGACTCTGTGTATTCCTCCCATCTTCTTTTGACACTTCCTGCGTCATTCAATATTTTCCCCGTAGAATCCTTCAACGTTGCAACTCAAGGCTCTAATTTTTTCTTTAGCTCTTTCAGCTTGAGAAATGCTGAGCATGTTCTTCCCTTTCAGTTTTCTAACTCCTGGTCTTTGCACATTTCCTTATAATACTGTGTCTTTTTGAGCCACCCTTTGAAATCTTCTATTCTGCTCTTTTACTTCATCATGTCTTCCATTTGCTGTAGCTACTTGATGTTCAAGAGCACCTTTCAAAGTCTCTTCTGACATCCGGTTTTGTCTTTTCTTTCTGTCCTGTCTTTTTAATGATTTTTTGCTTTGTTTTTGTATGATGTCCTTGATGTCATCCCACAACTCATCTGGTCTTTGGTCATTAGTGTTAAATTTGTCAATCTATTCTTGAGATGATGTCTAAATTCAGGTGGGATATACTCAAGGTCCTTACTCAGTATATTAAATAAAGTAAATTATGCTTAATATAATGAAATATTTTCTTTGAAATGCATTTTAGGTAAAAATTTCTGTTCAAAAGTTGAAAAGTTCAGTAAAGGTATTATGATTTCCCATTTGTTACAAATTGTTAATATTATTATATAATCTTATGGCAGTTGTGTTGTTCTTTTAATATTAAATACCACTAGCGGCTAGTACAGTAAAACCATTTAGGCATATAATAGGAATATAAAATAGCTAACTGGAACATTAGATAAAGGATAATGTCTCATATTATAAAATGAGTGAAAAGAATATATCAAAATCTCTCTTACATACTATTACCAGCATTTTCTTTCACTATCCAGATCCCTATTCTCTGAATCATTTCCTTAAGCATTATTTATAGCAGAGAAAATTTAGAAATTAATAGTAGAAGAACGTAATTGAATATTATGCAGCCATTAAAATGGAAGTTTCAAAGAAATTTTAATGGCAAGGAAAATACTTAATACAAGGATATAATGAGTGAAAAGGTCAGAAAACAAAACTAAAAACACAATGTAACTTCAATTTAGTACTCCTGTCCTCTACTGGAAAGTGCCCTGGTGGTGCAGTGGCTAAGTGCTTGGCTGCTAACAAAGGTTAGCAGTTGGAACTCACCAGCTGCTCCACAGAAGAAAGATGTGGCAGTCTCTTTCTGTAAAGATTACAGCCTTGGAAACCCTATGGGGCAGTTCTACTCTGTCCTATAGGGTCGCTATGAGTTGGAATCGACTTGATGGCAAAGAGTTTTTTTTGTTTTTTTTTAATCCTCTACTGGAAAGACAGATATTGAGATATATACAAATATATATATAATGAATAGAAAAAGAAATGAAAGGAAATCAAATCAACAAAATGTTAATAATTATCTCTGGACCAGGGTATATAAGAAATTTAATTTTCTAAGTTTTCTTTTTTTTATATTTTCTACAATGATAATGTTATTGTTGTTCTTGCTGTTGTTGTGTGCCATAGAGTCGATTCTGACTCATAGCAACCCCACGTGACAGAGTAGAACTGTCCGATAGAGTTTGCTAGGCTGTAATCTTTTATGGGATCAGATCACCGGGTCTATTCTCCTTTAGAGCCACAGTGGGTTTGAACCACCACCATTTCCATTAGCAGTAGAGTACATGATCATTGCACTACCAGGGCTCCTTACAATGATAAATAACTTCTCTTATTTACAAAGTTCCCTTTCCATCCTCTGTGTATTTAAAAAAATCTGCATTCATACACCTATCAGTATGTATTGTAGCAACCTGATTATGCAATTTCTTCCACAAAACTAAGCTTTGCTTGGAGAAAACAGGCTTGTTTATTGTTCTTTATATTCCCAAAACATGTTGCTGGGTGCTGTTCAGTGGATTCTAACTCACAGAGACCCTATATGACAGAGTAGAACTGCCCCATAGGATTTCCTAGGTTGTAAACTTTAAGGTAGAATACTGCCAGGTCTTTTCTCCCTAGAAGCCACTGGTGAGTTTGAACCACCGACCTTTCAGCTAGCAGCTCAGCACTTAATCATTGCACCACCAGGGCTCCTTATTCCCAGCATATGTTGTTGTTGTCAGGTGCCTTCAAGTTGGTTCCGACTCATAGCAACCCTACGTACAACAGAACGAAACACCACCGGGTCCTGCGCCATCCTCACAATCATTGTTATGCTTGAGCCCATTGTTGCAGCCACTGTGTCAATCCATCTCGTTGGGGGTCTTCCTCTTTTTCGCTGACCCTCTACTTTACCAAGCATGATGTCCTTCTCCAGTGACTGGTTCCTCCTGATAACATGTCCAAACTACGTGAGACAAAGTCTTGCCATCCTTGCTTCTATGGAGCATTCTGGCTGTACTTCTTCCAAGACAGATTTGTTCATTCTTCTGGCAGTCCATGGTATAGTCAATATTCTTCTCTAACACCACAATTCAAAAGCATCAATTATGCTCTAGTCTTCCTTATTCATTGTCTAGTTTTCACATGCATATGAGGCAATTGAAAACACCATGATTTGGGTTAGGCATGCCTTAGTCCTTAAAGTGACGTCTTTGCTTTTTTAAAACTTCAAAGAGGTCTTTTGCAGCAGATTTGCCCAATGCAATGCATCACGTTTAGTAATTGTTTCTTAAATTCCAGACCTTCAGAAACATTGAAAAAACTCCACAATATAACAAACACCTAACTATCCGAGTACTCACCCCTAGATTCTCCACATTTGCCGCATTTACTATCTGCCTATCTATCAATCTATTGTTGACATCACGTGACCCCTAATTATCTTAGTGTATATGCTCTACATAATAAGCATGTTCTTCTACATAAACATAATACCATTATCACAATGAAGACATTTAACATCAATACAGCAATATTATCAAATACACAATCCATGTTCAGATTTCCCCAGTGGTCCAAATAATAACATTTATAGCTATTTGGGAATAAGTTGCAGACAAGATACCCCATTACATCTTAATATTTTAGGGTGTATTTCCTAAACACAAGGGCACTCGCCTACATAGCCACACTACAACTACCAAAACCAGAAACTTAACACTGTTTCAGTACCATTATCTAATCCACAGATGCCTTTCAAATATTACCAATTGTCCCAGTAATGTCCTTTATACAGAGGTCCAGGATCACATTGCATTTAGTTGACATGTTTTTTAGTTCCCCTCCATCTGAAACATTTCCTTCATCTTTCTGTGTTCCATGACCTTGTTGCTTTTGAAGACTTACCTTGTAGGAATTCCCTTAGTTTGGTTTTGTCTGAGATTTTCTCATGATTTGAACATTTTTTGGCAGAAATACTACATAAGCAATACTGTGCTCTTTAAAGTGCATCTTATCAAGAAGCATAAGATAACAATTTGTCCTTTGTCTGATGATGGTAACGGAAAACTTAGTTAAGATGGTGTCTTCCAAGTTTTTCCACTTTAATTAATAAGTATGTGTCCTTATTAATTAATAAGTAATTAACAAGATACTCTGAAACTACGTAAATATTCTATTCCTCACCGTTCTTTTACCCATCAGCTTTAGTAACTTTTGACTATGCTTGCCTGTGTAACTTATTACATAACATTGTCAAATGGTGATTTTCTAATTCCATCACTCCTTACAGAAGTTTTAGATGGCATTCTACTATAGAGATTACCCTTGTTGTCCAATTATTAATTCATTATTATTATTACGGAATCATGGATTCCTACTTCACTCAAAGGGTTTTAGTCTATTACCATCATTGTTTTTTGACCTCACATCACTGCACCATGTCTTCTAGTTCTCTCTGTTGCCTCAAGCATCTCCCAGCTCTTCTGATTGTTGAGGCTGGAACCTGTCTGAGGCCTCTGTGCCAAAAAGGCTGAAGATCTGCCAGAGGTGCTGGGGAGGACAGCTGTGGTCTTGTTCCTTAGAGCGAGCGATCTATCATACATCAGCTTCTCAGGGAAACTGAAGTCAGATCTCACCTCTAGATCATTATTTATTTTGCTGCTCAATTTTTCTCACACTTGGCTAGTGAAGCCCCTTCAGGCTTGTTCCTTGTTCTTTCAAAATGTCCCCATTATTTTTTATCCCTTCCTTACTTTCTGGCACAACAAGATGTTCCCGCCCCAGCCTTAGAATAAGCATCCTCCAAGAAGCCCTGGTTCCTTTTAGTGGAGAATGATCTTTAGAAAACTAGATCTGAGCACTTGGTGTGATCATTGCTAAAGGGATTTCTTTAATTTTCAGACATCTCCATGGACAGAGCTAGGAAATATATGTATGTGTATATGAACCAGAGCCCTGGTGGCATAGTGGATAAGAGTTTGGCTGCTAACAAAAAGGTCGGCACCAGTGGTAGAATTCTCATCTTCTATGCAGGAGACCCAGGTTCAATTTCCAGCCAATGCACCTCATGTGCTGCCACCACACATCTGTCAGTGGAAGCTTGCGTGTTGCTATGATGCTGAATAGATTTCAGCAGAACTTCCAAACTAAGATGGACTAGGAAGACTGGTGATCGACTTCCTAAAATCAGTCAATGAACACACTATCGATCACGGGAGATGATGCAGGACTGGGCGGCATTTCTTTAGTTGTATGTGAGTCACCATGAGCCAGGGGCCAACTGGATGGCAGCTAACAACAACAATATGGATATGTAGCTATATATATATAACCACACATACATTTATTCTTTCTTCTTTTGTATTGTACTTCAGGTGAAGGTTTATAGAACAACTAGTTTCTCATTAAACAGTAGTACACATATTGTTTTATGACATTGATTAACAACAGCACTACATGTTAACCCTCTCCTTTCTCAACATTTTATTTTTTTTTTGGTGAAAATATACATAGCCAAAGATACACCATTTCAAAAATTTCTACATGCACAGTTCAATGACATCGACTACGCTCTTCCAATCGTGCTGCTATTCTCACTTTAGATGAAGGTTTACAGAACAAAATAGTTTTTCATTAAACAGTTAGTACACATGTTGCCCTATGACAAGGGTTAACAATCTCACAACACATCAACACTATCCTTACTCAACCTTGGGTCCTCTATCACCAGCTTTCCTGTCCACTTCTGCCTTCTAGCCCACGTACCTGGACTGCTGTGCTTCATTAGTCCCATTTTGTTTTATGGGGCTGTCCACTCCCTGGCTGAACAGTGAACCTGGGAAGTGACTTCACCACTGAGCTAAAAGGGTGTCTGGGGGCCATACTCTC
>NW_004444107.1:4278925-4280939 GCF_000243295.1 Trichechus manatus latirostris | reverse complement strand
AGGAAGCAGTTCCACATTTGAACGGAGCTCCACAGCCCCTCAGGAAGAAGCAAAGATGGCACACGGAGCCAGGTATTTGAGTGAAAGGAGGGGTAGGTGGTGAGAGGTAAGGAAGAAATCAAAAGAAGCAGAAAAAAGCTACACCAGCAGCCAACAAATGGCACTCAGAGAGCTGGCTAGTGCAGGCGGTTGGAATCCAAGCAGCCGGTGCTTCCCGGCCAAGACACCGTGGCCATGGGAAGCAGAGGAGGCCGAGTGGGGCTGAAGAAGGGTGTGGGGTGGGAAAGCATATATTGCCGGGTACCAGTTGTTCTGTCTCCTGCTGGAAGCTCCAGGAAGCTGCTTTCTCGTACCCCCTGTTTGCTGGTCTCTGATAGGAGTCCAAGATGGCTGATCTGGGCTGCGTTAGCTGATATAGGACCTCTGCATGCATCTCTCCTTGCTCTCCATTCTCGGTCAGTTTATCACTCCATTTGGTGCTTGGCTGAGTTTTTTATCTCTTCATTTGATGTTTTAGGGTTTCAGGATTGCTGTTTTCTGTTTGGCTTAGTTTTTTGGGTCTTTGCTGTGGAGGGATGGTGTGATGTTTCACCTAGAGCTCCATTTTGCCAGAAGTCTCCCCAGTCATCTTTCGAGTGCTTTCCAACCTGAAGAGTTCATCTTCTGGCACTCTATGAGACAATGTTCCGTTGCTATTCATAAGGTTTTCACTGGCTAATTATTTTCAGAAGTAGACTGCCTGCCTTCCTCCTAGCCTGTCTTAGTCTGGAAGCTCAGCTGAAACCCGTCTACCATAGGTGACCCTGCTGGTATTTTAATACTGGTGGCATAGCATCCGGCATCACAGCAACACGCAAGCCCCCACAGTATGAAAAACTGACAGTTGTGTGTGGGATCTATGTCTGTACTCATATCTGTTTATAAATTGAGCTATCAATTTATTTAAAACCTTGTCTTAACATAGATGTCTCCAATTCCAATTCAACAGCACAGGACTTGTCCTAGCATTTCCTCTACATATTTGTACTCCTTTTTCCTTACTCTCATTATCTTCAGTCTTTTCTGTATGTCACCAAATTCCTGGACTATGCCACCTGAAAGATCAGCCTAGTTAAGGAAAGGAGGAGAAAAAAAAAAGAAGGAGAATGAAGGAAGGGAGAAGAGGGAAAGGACTTTCGTGACTTCAGACACAACCAGCTTTCCCCCGACTGGGATGCCTGACAAAAACTCAACCAACAAGTGGAAAGAGGAAGAAGGAGTCTGTTGTTGAGATTAAATTTTATCCCTTGGTTATGGTGAGGTCTGGCAGATTTTTCCTATTGTAAAGAGACCATTTTTTCTGGATAATTAATCAGAAATGTGTGGCTGATTCTTTGAGACTGTGAGTATCCTGCTCCCTGACAATATTTTAATCAGTCAATGGTTTTAATATCCATTGACTATCCTTTCCGGAATGTTATTACATTGGTCATTGCAAAATGGTGATTTACTAATTTTATTTTATTTTTTGTAAATTTATTACCTGGTGTTCTTCTGTAAAAAGGATCTCCTCTTTCTCTGAGATGATTCTTCTTTTTACTAGTATCATTAAAACCAATGGAATACTTTTTAAATTCAATTTTCTATAATCCATTACTGCCATTTCAATTGTCTATGATCAAATTGTCTCACGTTTCTCCAGTAGAGCCTCCTTCCTTCAAGTCTGGCTGCTGTGTCCTTTCCAAATGTCCTCACATTTTTTTAGCACTTCTTTACTGTCTGGTGCATGAGAGTATTTCAGGCTTGTACCTTCCTGATCCAGACATAGAAATAGCCATTTTTACCAAGGGAAATGGAATTTTTATAAGAGAATGGAACTTAAAAATAAGATTCTGGAGGAGTCCGGCAAGATGGCGCTCTAGGCAGAAGCACCACGCCGTCCCTCCACAGCAAAGATCCGAAAAACTAAGCCAAACAGAGAATCAACAATCCTGAAACCCTAGAACATCAAATGAAGAGATAAAGAACTCAGCCG
>NW_004444107.1:4276790-4278135 GCF_000243295.1 Trichechus manatus latirostris | reverse complement strand
CTTGCCTCTCGCCACCTCCCCCTCCTTTTGCTTGGGTGCCTGGCTCCGAGCACCATCTTTGCTCTTTCCTGCGGGGCTGCAGGGCTCCATTCGAGTGTGCAGCTGCTTCCCGATCTGGGCTGCCACGCTGGTGGGATCCCGGGGCTTTTGTTCTTTTGTTCCTCTGCTTCCCGTGGCCGTGGTCTCTTGGCTGGGGGGTGCCGGCTACTTGGATTCCGCGCGCCCGAGTGGGCGGCTCTCTGGGTGCCGTTTGATGGCTGCTGGTGGTGCTGTTTTTTTTTTTTTTCCCCTGCTGCTTTTGGTTTCTCGCTTGCCTCTCACCACCTCCCCCCCTTTCACTCGGGTGCTTGGCTCCGTCCGCCATCTTTGCTCCTTCCTGAGGGGCCCCAGAGCGCCGGCAATTTGTGAGATACGCTTTCCCACTCTCCACCCTGCTTCACTCACATTCGGTCTCCTCTGTTTCCCACGGACACAGTCTCTTGTCCAGAAACACCAGCCCGCAATGGCTGGCTCTCTGAGTGCCATTTGTTGGCTGCTGGTGTTGCCTTTTTTTTTTCTTTCTGCTTCTTTGGATTTCTTGCTTGCCTCTCGCCGCCTCCCCCTCCTTTCGCTCGAGTGCCTGGCTCTGTGCGTCATCTTTGCTTTTCCTGAGGAGCTGCGGAGCTCCGCTGGAGTGTGGAGCTGCTTCCCGGTCTGGGCTACCGCGCTGGTGGGATCCCGGGGCTTTTGTTCGTTTGTTCATTTTGAATTGTTTGTCTGTTTTCTTTTCCTTTTCTTGAGTTGGGAGCCCTCTCTGGCCAGGCGGAGCTGCGTGCCAGGGAGACTCCCCTTCGGCTTCCATTGACTTGCAGAGGGATCCCTGAGGACACTTCTTTCTCGTTGGTTTTTTTTTTTTTCTATTTTTCTGGGGGGCCTTTCTTGTTCCTTTTTTTTTTAATTTGTTTTGTTTTCCCTCTTTCTCCCTTTTGTCTTTCTTCATTGCTCAATTTCTCGTCTCTCTATCTCTTCCTTCTCTTTCTGATCCCTGAATACCAGGCGTTGTATGCCTCTGTGCCTTCTGGCCAGGCTGTGCTGTGACACCTGAGAGCGACTTCCCCAGACCTCATAGCTGCATCGGTGGGATCCCTGGGAACTTTGTGGTTCTTTAACCTTTCTGATTTCTATTTGTTCGTTCTTTTCTTTTCTTTCTCTCCCCCCTTCTGTTTTTCTCCATTCCATAGTCTCTCATCTCTCCATTCCAATGGCAAGCTCCCCTAGCATTCTTTTTTGTTTGTATGTTTTTTTGCTCCTGTTCCTCTCTCCCATATCCAGCTTAGCTTCACACATAACCATCTCCCCGCTGCAT
>NW_004444107.1:4268282-4269949 GCF_000243295.1 Trichechus manatus latirostris | reverse complement strand
AACAACATGTGTACTACTGTTTCATGAGAAACTATTTGTTCTGTAAGCCTTCACCTGAAGTACAATAAAAAAAAAAAAAAAAATAAGATCCTCCCCTCTTCCCCCTTTTCAGTGAACGTAAAAAGGTAGCATAAAATTGAGATGGAGTATAAAATTCTAAGCCAAAGCACAAGTGTCTTAGTTAAAGCACTAGTGCTGCTGTAACAGGAATACAAGCAGGTGGCTTTAACAGAGATTTATTCTTTAACAGTTTAGGAGGCTAAAAGTCGGAATTCAGGGCGCCAGCTCTAGAAGAAGACTTTTGCTCTCTGTTAGTTCTAGGGGAAGGTCCTTGTGTCTTGAGCTTCTATTCTTTGGCTCCTTGGTGATCTTTATGTGGAATGGCATCTATCTTTCTCCCATCTCTGCTTCTTTGCTTCCGTGCTTCATCTGCTCCTTTTATTGACTCGACACACCCTACACTAATACTGTTTCATTAACATAACAAAGAAAACTCACTGCCAAATGGGATTATAACCACAGGTATAGGGGTTAAGATTTACAACACATTTTTGGGGGGACACAATTCAATCCGTAATAACAAAATTCCAATTCTGACCTGCTATGCTACTAGAGGAAACCCTGTTGGTGTAGTGGTTAAGAGCTATGGCTGCTAACCAAAAGGTCGGCAGTTTGAATCCACCAGGTGCCCCTTGGAAACCCTATGGGGCAGTTCTACTCTGTCCTATAGGGTCACTATGAGTTGGAATCGACTTAACAGCAGCAGGTTTGTTTTTTTTGGTTTTTTTATGCTACTAGATGTGTAACCTTGGGGCATTATCCTGGCTGAGGTTTGGTTCCCTCATCTTTAAAAAACTGTAGTAATAAACCATATTAGTAATGATGAGCAGAAGGATAATGATGATATATGTTCTTATAGTCTAACAGGCACTGTTCTGAAGTATAAGTTCTTTATTTTAATTCATTTAAATCTCACAATAATATTATTATACACATTTTACAGATGAATTAAACAAGGGTCATAATAAAAATATTTACATCACAAGATTATGAGAAGAAAGTATGTGAAAGTCCTATGTAAAAAATACTACATGTGTATATGAATATGTATGTGTGTATCTATATACATATACATGTATTCATGCAGTCATTCAATTATTTATTGACTCAGTCAATGAACATTTATTAAACATCTATGAAGTACTGTATGCTGTTAGATATTAATGACAAAATAAAGCAATGTATATAAAAGTGCCAATTTTAAAAGTATTGTTGTTGTTCCAACTCATAGTGACCTTACGCACAACAGAACCAAACACTGCCTCATTCTGCACCATCCTCACAATCGTTGCTATGTTTGAGTCCACTGTTGCAGCAACTGTGTCAGTCTACCTTGCTGAGGATTTTCCTCTTTCTCACTGACCCTCAACTTTACCAGGCATGATGGCCTTCTCCAGAGACTGGTCCCCCCGGTAACATGTCCAAAGTAAGCAAGACCAAGTCACTTCTAAGGAGCATTCTGGCTGTACTTCTTCCAAGACAGATTTGTTCGTTCTTCTGGCAGTCCACGGTATATTCAATATTCTTCGCCAACACCGTAATTCAAAGGCATCAATTCTTCTTTGGTCTTCCTTATTCATTGTCCAGCTTTCACATGCATATGAGGT
>NW_004444107.1:4251052-4268182 GCF_000243295.1 Trichechus manatus latirostris | reverse complement strand
GCCAACACCGTAATTCAAAGGCATCAATTCTTCTTTGGTCTTCCTTATTCATTGTCCAGCTTTCACATGCATATGAGGTGATTGAAAATAACATGGATTGAGTCAGGTGCACCTCAGTTCTCAAAGTGACATCTTTGCTTTTTAACACTTTAAAGAGGTCTTTTGCAACAGATTTGCCCGATGCAATGTGTCATTTGATTTCTTGACTGTTGCTTCCCTGGGCATTGATTGTGGATCCAAGTAAAATGAAGTCCTTGACAACTTCAATATTTTCTCCATTTATCATGATGTCCCTCATTAGTCCAGCAGTAAGGATTTTTGTTTTCTTTATGTTAAGGTATAATCCATACTTAAGATTTGTTTACATTTACATGTAGATAGAAAATATCTCAAAAAGTGCTATGTAATATAAATACAATGTGAGTCACATACGTAATTTTACATTTTCTAGTAGCCACAACAAAAAGTAATAAAAAAGTGAAATTAATTTTAATGATATATTTCATTTTACCTCATAAATCCAAAATACTATCATTTCAATCTGAAATTCAAAATATTATCAATTCAACATGTAAATATAATTATTAATGATAAAGTTTATACATATTTTTTCTTACTAAGTCTTCAAAATCCATTGTGTATTTTTACACTTGTTTTTGTTGTTGTTACTTGCTGTCGAGTTGATTTTAACTCATGGCGGCCTCATGTATGCAGTGTATAACTGTTCCATAGAGTTTTCATGGCTGTGACCTTTCAGAAGCAAGTGGCTAAGCCTTACTTTCGAAGCTTCCTTGGGTGGATTTGCAGCACCAACCTCGTGGTTAGTAGTCCAGTGCTTAACCATTTTCACCACCCAGGGACTCCATATTTTAAACTTAGCACATCTTAGTACAAACTACATCTCAAGTACACCATAGCCACATGTAACTAATGGCACTTGTGTTGAAGAACTCAGGTCTCAAATAATACACAAGAAACTGGTGGGGGACAGGAGACGGACACTGATACACTTTTTACTATATATCTGTTTGTACTTTTGATTTTTGTACTGTGTACTTGATACCTATTCAGAGAAATTTAAAAAAATAAATGAAGAAATTAAAAGCATTGTGATTTTATGTATGTGTGTGTACATTCCTCTCAGTCAAGATGGTTCTCAACTGGGGGTGATTTCGCCCCCCAAGGGACACTTGGCAATGACTGGAGGCATTTTGCTTGGGGGAAGGTATACTACTGGGTTGTTGTTGTGTGCCGTAGAGTTGATTTCGACTCATAGTGACCTTATATGGCACAGTAGAACTGTCCCATAGGGTTTCCAAGGCTGTAATCTTTACAGGAGCAGATCACCAAGTCTTTTCCCACAGAGCGGCTGGGTGGGTTTGAACTGCTGACCTTTCAATTAGCAGCCGAAAGCTTAACCATTGTGCCATAAGGGCTCCTACTGCTGGCATAACATTAAAAAAAAAAAAAAAAAAAACACAAAATGATAAATTCTGGAGAGGTTGTGGAGAGACTGGAACACATACACTGCTGGTAGGAATGTAAACTCTGAACAGAGCCATAAGAAGAGAAGAGATTGAAAAGGTTAAAAAAAAAAAAAATAACATTAAAAAAAAAAAAAAAAAAATCTGGCCCAAAATGTCAATAGTACTGAAGGCAAGATACCCTGTTCTATGTAAAAATTTGAATGTCTACTAATTACTAGGTATTGCGCAAGGTCCTATGAGTCAGAATCGACTCAATGACAATGTATGAGGTGCAAGGTCCTGGGTATACAAAGAGGAATCACACATACCCACACAACTCAATGGCTCACAGAGTAGCGAGAGATATAAGCAAATAACTGTAAGAATGTGATAAACTCTAGAATGGAGTACAGACAAGACATTAAGGAAGAACTAAAATATCTATAAACATACTCATTAACTAGAAAGCCACTTGTTTTGGTACATCAATTTCAGAAGTTATTTCCCACTAAATCCTCTAGGCTGAGAATAACAAACTTTATTCTAAGGCTTTCATGTTCCTGTGTGCCAGTATATTGTCAATAAGAGAGATATCTGAGAGGAGTCTTTAATTTGGTTACAACAACTGTTATTCTATTTCTGTGCTGAGTAACAAATTTTGGAACCTTAAATGGACTCAGTGATGTATTTTAAAAAGAATGTACAGGTCATGACTAATGTTTCTGTCTGAGAGAGACAGCTATATTTTATAAGTACAACAGTCCAAAGGATTATCATGTTTTGCATATTTCCCCCAGCAAATGTCTCCCTTTTATTGAGAGGTTGTGAGTTCAACTATATTTCATCACCCATCAAAGAAACCAGACAAAGCTCAGACTCTGAAATCCACTGGCTTTGTTTAGGTTTTTTAAAACCTCAATGCTATCATATTTTTTTCTTTGGTTTAGTTTTTCACTAGTGAGCTCACAAAGTACTGTCCACATCTGTTTGAAGGTTAGTGGAAATCTTGTGACCGTCTCATTTCCCCAAAGCTTCCCTTCATACAGGGCAAGGTAGTGCAGGACAGCGGTTGAGCGCAAGCACTTTGACATAGGGTAAGATTCTGTTTGGAGTCCCAGTTTCATCTCTTACTGTGCAGCAAGTTACTTCACTCAACCTCAGTGTTCTTGTGTAAAATGTTGACCTTGCAAGGATTGCTGGGTTGATTAAATGAGATAACATATAATAAACACGTACATCATTGCTAGTGATTCATCAAGTGATGGGGACTGTTATTATTCAAATGGTACAAAACAAAAAACTGACTTTTATTTTTGGAAAAAATATAGATAACACAACCTTTGCTAATTCAGCATTTGCCATTTGTATAATTCGATGAAGCCAATTACATTCATCAGGTTGTGTAACCATTACCAATATCCATTGTCATGTTTTCTATCCCTCTAAACAAAAACTTAATGCTAGCTAGACAAAAATCTGACTCTTAAACAAGCCACTGGTTAGGATAGTGCTTGTATGATTTCTCTATTAGAAGTATTTGTAGTCAGCAATTTTCTAAAAAAGAAGTGATTCCATATCTTTTTTTTTTTTTTTGACAACTTCCTTACTTAAATGGAGAAATTTGAGTACTGTTTTGGCACCCTGGGTTGATATTATTTCACATTTGTGTTTATTATTTACTTCTTACTACCTTTTACCAGTGTGCTGTTAGAGCCCAGTCCTAGCTCTTGTCTTGGAATGTTTGTGGTCTATACCTCTTCCCAGCTAAATTCACATTACGTATTTAAAATCCAACTACTTTTTGAAAATTTCCCTTGCGCTGTCATTATCACACTAACTAAACCTCTCTGGATAGTAACCTAAATCTCTTTAGCAAAAAGCTAATCCTCAATAGCTTGAAGAAATACACTGCCTTTCTACAGAGCTCATTTATAGACAGAGACAAAAGGCTTCTTGATTGTAATATCAACAGTCCGAGCAACTGTAATGTCACTGTGGTTAAAATGCAGGCACATTTTTTTTTTCAGTTGCATTTTTCCATGCTTTCTAGAAAAGCTGAGGTAGGATTTCACAATTACACCACACATACTTTGTCATTTACATCTCAAAGTTAAGCTAAACTGATAAATTTCACTATAAATTTGGGTGAAAACTTATACTGTAATAATTTTCATAGAAACTCTTAGACTTACCCTCTACTATGTGTGGATCATAATAAATTATGGATAACATTTTGAAGAATGGGATTAAATTAAAGAACATTTAATTGTGTTCATGTGGAACTTGTACGTAGGCCAAGAGGTAGTCATTCAAACAGAGCAAGGGGATACTACACGGTTTAAAATCAGAAACGGTGTGCATCAGGGCTGTATCCTCTTGCCATATTTATTCAATTTATATGCTGAGCAAATAATCTGCAAAGCTGGACAATATGAAAAAGAATGCGGTAGCAGGACTGGAGGAAGACTCATTAACAACGATACGCAGATGACACAGCCTTGCTTGCTGAAAGTGAAGAGGACTTGAAACACTTACTGATGAAGATCAAAGACTATAGACTTCAGTATGGATTACATCTTAACACAAAGAAAATAATCTTCACAACTGGACTAATAAGCAACATCATGATAAATGGAGAAAATATTGAAGTTGTCAAGGGTTTCTTCTTACTGGATCCACAATCAATGCCCATGGAAGAAGCAGTCAAGAAATCAAATGACATATTGCATTGTGAGGATGCCGTAAGACCAGGCAGTGTTTAGTTTTGCTGTGCATGGGGTTGCTATGAGTCGGAACAGACTCAACAGCGCCTATCAACAACAACAACATGTGAAGAAAAATATCCACTGAATACTTAACCAAACAATGTGACACTTTTACTAACCTCCTACTATATTGATGTTTTCCACCTCCCTATTTTAATGATATTGAAAAATTATGATCAGATTATAGATTACAGAAGATTAAATAACAAAGAATATAGGTAATTCCATGGTTTTTCTTATGATCAATATTAGTAATGGTAATATTAGCTGAGTAGTGCATAAGTAAAAGGCGAACTGTTTCTTTCACAGTCTAATGACTTCAGCAGATAATTAAAGCTCTGAACCACCAAGGGAGATGAGGAAACCTCTAAGTTTAGTAGGTTTTTTGTAGAGAGGGAGGGCCTGGTTTCTGTCTTTCCTATTGCCACAGAGGAAGACGAAAAACAGATTCAGTGCTTCTTTCATCTTCCTCCTGTTTTTCTCTTTATTCCACTCCTGAGGGGAATATCTCAGATATGGCAGGTCCATTATACAAGTAACAGATTTCAAAAGAAGGATTTTTAAAAATGATAGGGCACGTACATGGAAGAGCAAAATAGAAATGGGGGAGGTGGAGAACGATTTCAGGCAAGTAAACTGTGTAGAAAAAACATCACTGAAATGGGCATGGGAGGAGACAGAAAGCATCCAGGGGAAAAAAATGGCTGAAAAAAGGAGGAGAAAACGACGGAGAAGAAAGATGTTTGGGAATCACCATAGAAAATAAAAAGAATCAAGTGGCTAACTTTATTTTTTCCCAAAGGAGGTGTTCAAGTTGATTCTTTACCAAGCTCTGGAAAGCTGTGAGAGAAAGTCACTGGCCACATACCCAGGAGAATTTGAGCTGCTCAACAAGCTTCTCTTCAAAAAGCATCTGTCTGAACTTGTTATTCTCCTTCACCTCTTACCTGGTCTAGAATTTTAACCTCATTTCTCATGCCTTCGAGTGACACACCAAAGTGGATGGCTTTCTTGAAAAGCCACAATTGAGATTCTCCTGGATGGGGTAGAGGCCCTGAGAGTTCTTTTAGTCTAGCACAAAGGAATTTATCAAATTAACTAACACCACTTGAAAGCACCAAGAGCCTGATAGCGTTCACAAGAAAGTGTCTGTGGTGAGGGGATTGCAGGAAGGGGAACGCTCGTATGAAGCTCAGTGGTTGTACTTCTGCGGCCACCGTCTGGGTGCGAATAGCTGAAAAGCACTGGACCTAGGGAAAGCAAACTTCCAGATGGAATTCAGAAGACAAGCTCCTAGAGAGGGCAAGAGGGTGCCCGTAGTGAAGAACATGGAAAAGTGAGAAGCACAGATTTTTTAAAAATAACTTATCAATTTTACTTAGGGTTTGCTGCAGTTTGATGCCTATTGACAGCCAAGGCTGGAACGGGCCTGGATGGGGTTCCCCATTGTCTTGAGCTGACCAGTATGAAAACTCAAGGATTATACTGCTCCTCTTCCTAAAATTCATATCTGCAGTGGAGCAGCACTCTCAAGGACCTGAGCTAAGCTTTTGGGATAATGCCTTAAGGGATTACATACTCACTGAATCTCTGAGAACTAACCTGGATCATAATAATTGACACTAATTCAAACTCAAGGGTGATCATTGGCTCAGGATTGAACAGCAATTGAAACTTAGGGCAGAGTGGTTCTAAAATTTAGTGGTTCTAAATTCTGAAAGATAGTTTTAAAAAAAAGATTGTAAAAATGGCAAATGTTCTGTTACCTATATATTTACCATAATTAAAAAAAAAAGAGTTTAAAAAAAACCCAGTTGCCATCGATTCTGACTCACGGAGACCCCCTGTATGTGCAGAGTAGAACTGTGCTCCATAGGGTTTCCAGATAAAATTCGATGGTCCGACAAAGTGCTTTACATTTTTTAATAAAGTAAAGAATTGTGGGAACACACAGTGTCTGTTCATAACTTCATCCTTAACTTTAATATTTCATTGTGTTTTATGTCTCACAGGCCTCACAACGCTTTAATTTGGTCTAAATTCCTTTGCCTACCAATAAATAAGACAAAGAAAATTCACTTCCTTCCCAAAGAAGCTGAGATTTTAATTAAGTACACATTACTTACTGGGCTTTAGGCCCCAAATAAACACTGAGTGAGATTTTTTTTAAAGGTTAGCACATTCTCAAGGGTCTGTAACAACCTTTCCTGACCAGTTCTGTTTCAGTCTGGATTGTGAAACTGCTTCTTACCACATGTTTTGGTAGTGAAAAAAACTTTTGACCCTAATTATATTGAGCAAATGTTGAGCATATGCAAAGGGAGGAGGGGGGAACTGACCAAAAAACATACCATCTGTTGAGTGTCTATGAAGAAGCATGCACAGCATTTTGTACAACATTTCTGCACAACACCCTAGAGGTGCATTGTCATCCACAGATGCGACTCAGAGATGAACTAGCAAAGAGTTGAACTGTTAAATGGTGATTAGAAGTTGATGATATGTCCATTGGTACTCAATCTGTGCGTTTTCCATTACACAACATGTTGTTGTTGTTAGTTGCCTGAGTCAACTCTGACTCATGGCAGGCAACCTTATGTATAACAGAACAAAATGTTGTTTGGTCCTGTGCCATCTCCATGATTTTTGATATATCTGATATATTTTTGATATATCTGAGCTATCTACCATACATGATGTCCTTCTTTAGTGATTGCTCTTTCCTGATGACATGTCCAAAGTAAGTGAGAAAGAATCTCGCCATCCTGTCTTCTAAGGAGCATACCAGTTGTATTTCTTCTAAAACCGATTTGTTCTTTCTTCTGATAGTCCATGGCATAATACATAACATATTATTGTTACTGTTGTTAGGTGCTGTTGAGTTGTTTCCAACTCATAGTGACCCTATGTACAACAGAACCCTGCGCCATCCTCACAATCATTGCTATGTTTGAGCTCATTGTTGCAGCCACTGTGTCAGTCTATCTCATCGAAGGTTTTCCTCTTTTTCACTCACCCTCTACTTTACCACGCATGATGTCCTTCTCCAGGAAGCAGTCCCTCCTGATAACATGTCCAAAATACATAAGATGAAGTCTTGCCATCCTTGCTTGTAAGGAGCATTCTGGCTATGTTCGTTCTTCTGGCAGTCTGTGGTATATCCAATATTCTTCATCAGTACAACAATTCAAAGGCATCAATTCATCTTTGGTCTCCCTTATTCACTGTCCAGCTTTCCCTTGCATATGAGGCAATAGAAAATACTATGGATTGGGTCAGGTGCACCCATCTTTGCTTTTTAACACTTTAAAGAGGTCTTTTGCAGCAGATTTGCCAACATCTGCAGTCTGAAACTGATCAAACATGCAATCAAGATGCATCGATCCCTATTTGCAGATGATATGATCCTATACATAGAAAATCTCAGAGATTCTATAAGAAAGCTACTGGAACTGACAGAAGAATCAGCAAAGTGCTGGTACAAGATCAACATACAAAAATCAGTCAGATTCCTCTACACTAATGAAGGCAGTTAGGAAAACAACACCATTTACAATATCCCCCCAAAAGATAAAATACTTAGGAGTAAACCTAACCAAGGATGTAAAAGACTTATACAAAGAAAACTATAAAACACTACTGCAAGAAACCAAAAGGGACCTACATAAACAGAAGAACATACCATGCTCATGGACAGGAAGATTTAATATTGTGAAAATGTTAATACTACCCAAAGCAATCTATAGATATAATGCAATCCCAATCCAGATTCCATCAACATTCTTTAAAGAGATGGAAAAACTAATTACCAACTTTGGAATATAAAAAGGAAAGAGGCCCAGGATAAGCAAAGCACTACTGAAGAAGAAGAAGGTAGGAGATCTCATACTTTCCAATCTCAGAGCCTACTTATACAGCCATGGTAGTCAAAACAGCCTAGTACTGGTACAATGACAGACACACAGACCAATGGAACAGAATTGAGAACCCAGAAGTAAATCTATCCATCTATGGAAAGCTAATCTTCAATAAAGGGCCAACAGCCATAACATGGGGAAGAGATAAGTCTCTTTAACAATGGTGCTGGCAAAATTGGATATCCATTTGCAGAAAAATGAAACAGGAGCCATGTCTCATTCCATATACAAAAATTAACTCAAGATGGATCACAGGCCTACATGTAAAACCTAAAACTGTAAAGATCATGGAAATAAAAATAAGGGTAAACCTAGGGGCCCTACTTTATGGCATAAATAGACTATCAAACTAACTAAAAATGCACAAACATCAGAAGATAAACTAGATGACTGGAACCTCCTAAAAATTAAACACTTACGTGTATCAAAAGAGAACCTACAGACTGGGAAAAAAAATTTTGGCTATGACATATCCAACAAGGGTCTAATCTCTAATATTTATAGAAAACTTCAACAGCTCAAAAACAACAAAAAATCCAATTAAAAATGGGCAAAGAACCTGAATAGACATTTCACCAAAGAAGACATTCAGGTGGCTAACAAATACATGAAGAGATGTTGGCAATCATTAGCCATGAGAGAGATGCAAATCAAAACAACAGTGAGATACCATCTCACCCTGGCAATAATAGCAATGATCAAAAAAACAGAAAACAACACATACTGGGGAAGATGTGGGGAGATTAGAACTCTCACACACTGCTGGTGGGACTGTAAAATGGTACAACCACTGTGGAAAACGGTATGGCACTTCATTAAAACTTCAGAAATAGAGATACCATATGATCCAGAAATCCCACTTCTAGGTATATATCCTAGAGAAATAAGAGCCATGACATCAATAGATATATGCACACCCATGTTCATCACAGCATTATCCACAGTAGCAAAAAGATGGAAACAACCTAAGTCCCCATCAACAGATGAATGGATAAAAAACCATGCTATATACATACAATGAGATACTAAGCAACGTTAAAGAATAATGATGAATCCACAAAATATCTCACAATATGGATGAACCTAGAGGACATTATGCTGAGTGAAATAAGTCAGTCACATAAGGACAAACATTGTATGAGACCACTATTATAAAAAGTCAAGAAAAGCTTTACACACAGAAAGAAACATCCTTGGATGGTTACCAGGGATGGGAGGAGGAGGGAGCGAAATCACTAATTAGATAGTAGACATGGATTAACTTGGGTGAAGGGAAAGGCAATACACATAAGGGGGAAGTCAGCACAACAGGACCAAGGCAAAGGAAGACTCTGGGAGATATGCAAGATATGCAACAATGGTAAATACTGTTACATACACAGTCTTGCAATAACAGTAATAACAAACAATAATTTATGAGTGGATACATAGGTAGATATGTAAGTTGAACAGGTATAAGATGGCATATAGGAGTAATGAGGAACACCCTCAACGAGACGGATTGAAAGAGTGGCTGCAACAATGGGCTCAAGCAAAACACTTGTGAGGATGGTGCAGGACCAGGCAGTGTTTTGTACACAGGGTCGTTATGAGCTGGAACCAACTCGACAGCACCTAACAACAACAACAAAAATGAGAGTACACCCACGAGCATATATAGGTTTGGCGGAGGATATTTCTACAACACGTATTTGTCTGTGCTGCAAATATATCCATATGTATAGTAGAGCACACATGGGGCAAAGTTATGAAAGCTTCTTAGCCATAACCAAACACCCTGAGGGACTGAGTCACTGGGCTTGCGGGCCATAGTCTCAGGGGGTATCTAGGTCAAGTGGCATAACAAAGTCCATGAAGATAATGTTCTACATCCTACTTTGTTGTGCAGAGACCACGTCTTAAAAGCTTGCGAGTGGCCATCTAAGATACAGCTATTGGTCTCGTCCCGTCTGCAGCGAAGAAGAGTGAAGAAAATCAAACACTTAAGGAAACAATTAGTCCAAAGGACTAATGGATCACATGAACCACAGCCTTCACCAGCCTGAGACCAGAAGAACTACATGGACAAAGTGGGAAAAAAATGTAGAACAAAACTCAAATTCATAAAAAAGACCAAACTTACTGGTCTGATAGAGACTGGTGGAACCCCCAAAACTATGGCCCTTAGACACCCTTCAAACCTGAACGTGAACCCACTCCAGGAGGTCATCTTTTAGCCAAACAATAGAAAGCCCTGTAAAGTGAATAATGACACCCGTGAGGAACGTGCTCCTCAGAACAATAAACCACGGGAAACCAAAAGGGCAGCATTTGTCCAAAAACAAAGCTCAGAAGTCAGGAAGGAGCAGGAAAGCTGGGTGAATGGAAACAGGAAACCAAGGGAGGAAGTGGGTAGGATGCTGTCACATTGGGGGGATTGTAACTAATGTAAAAAAACAAAATGTGTATAAATTATTGAATGGGAAACTAATTTGCTCTGTAAACTTTCACCCAAACCACAATAAAACGTTCAAAAAAAAAAAAAAACCTTAAGAACACATGTTCTTTTTCCCAAATAAGTGAGACACAGGTAATCTCATTCTTAAAATGTGCTAATGGACCCTGAAATAAAATAATTCAGTTTACTCTGATTTGTTAATAATAAATGTTGTCTATAAAATACAATAAAACAATACTCTTTTGATATCCCTCTTTCTGTCTCTCAAAAAAAAAAAAAAGTCCAGGCCCTGAAATAAACACTTTATATAAATTATCCCACTTCTTTTGCATAAAAATTTTTGGAGGCTTATAGAGGTTAAGTAACTTGCCCAAGAAGTTGAATCGATAGTAAGCTTCTTAGTTGTATTTGAACCCAAACTATGTGAGCCCTAGTGGCGTAGTGGTTAAGAGCTCAGCTGCTAACCAAAAGGTTGGCAGTTCGAATCCACCAGCAGTTCCTTGGAAACCCTATGCGGCAGTTCTACTCTGTCTTGTAGGGTTCCTAAGAGTCAGAACCGACTCACCGGCAATGGGTTTGATTTGGTTACGTGAGCCTGTAGCCTGTGGTGGTAGCGGCTACATTATAGCATTAAAACTGGCGTATGTGATGAACTCACAAGCAGGTTAGACATTCAGCTCGGTGACAAGTGGTGGCCTCTCGTTAGCTATAATAGTCCATTTGGTTTCTGGCTTTTCAACAGTGGGCACTCAGGTGTGAAAATTTACCTGATAAACTCTGTCAACAGAGACCTGAAGAATTCAAATCTCTCAAAACTACTTTTAAAAAATTGTATGGTTACATTGCTGTAATTCACTAAGACCTGCTTCCAGTTTAATATAGTTATGTAAGCTAATGATCTTTATGTAGGATCTTTGTCTTTGCCTTGGAGACATGGTGAACTGAGCGTCTGTACTGAAATTTATAGTCGAAGATAATAATTAGGATAATTCAGTTGAAAATAAAATTCATTTTCTCTTCTGTAATGCAGTGGTTAGGAGCCTGGCAAGAGCTCTTATCTCAGTCACTTATTAGCTGTAGAGATTTGGGAAAGTTGATTAAACTCTCTCAGCCTCAGTTTTCTTTCTGATTTCAATGGGATAATAATGCCTGTACTATAGGATTTGAGGGGGATTAATAAATATCATTAATAAATGAATGATAATGCAGTTAGCACAGACACTTGAGCATAGTTAATATCAGTTAATGTCAGCTCTTATTATTTAATCTAAATTGTCAAGATAGTAACTTCAACTCTCTCCCTGCCTATGGTTTTTAAGTTGCTAGAGCTGGACAATGAATAAGGAAGACCAAAGAAGAATTGGTGCATTTGAGTTACAGTGTTGGTGAAGAACACTGAATATACAATGGACTGCCAGAAGAATGAATGAATCTGTCTTGGAAGAAGTACAGCCAGAATGCTCTTTGAAAGCAAGGATGGCAAGACTTCATCTTACATACTTTGAGCATGTTATCAGGAGGGACCAGTCCTGGAGAAGGACATCATGCTTGGTAAAGTAGAAGGTCAGTGAAAAAAGAGGAAGACCCTCAATGAAATTGATTGACACAGTGGCTACAGCAACGGGCTGATGCATAATGATGATTGTGAAGATGACACAGGACAGGGCAGTGTTTCGTTTTGTTGTATATAGGGTTGCTATGAGTCAGAATCAACTTGACGACACCTAACAACAACAAAACATCTCACAAAGGTAAGTCACTGACCATCAAGAGGAGTAGATAAGAGGCTGGAGATAGATTTGGTAAAACCTATTTATCCGCATGCTTATGCTAAGTAATAAGGATCCCAAAACGAATACACTCCAATACCTCCCTCAAGGAGCTTCCTTACTTACAGTCAGCCCAAATCTTTCCAACCACTTGAGAAAAATTCTCCTTCATTCTGGAAAATTCAGTACATCTGCCATTGATCAAATGGATATACTACCAACTGGGTGTATATTAAAAGTATTTTTATTCTGTGTTCTTTCTTTTTGAAGATCTTTTTCAAACATACTTTGAAAAGAAAGAATATAGAAAATTACCAAGTACAAAATCATAGCTTTCAAAGATTATTATGCATCATAATCAAAACTGAAAACCATGGCATTTTTATCTTCCTAAAACTCGTATCATTTTTCCCCCCCAGTTTTCTGTATTGATTTTCAATGTTAAAACATTTTAAACCCTTCTTATCAAGAAATCTATTTCTTAACAAATCTCTTCCTTCTGCTTTACTAATTATATGCCCTGTTGAGAGAGTTAAATTCCAAAGGTTAATGTCATTCAAAGTTATTGTTGACTCTTTGAAATAATTTACTTAAAATATTTATGAAGTTAAGCATTCCACAAGACATGTGCATTGCATTAACAGCCACTCTCTCACAGAACAAAACCTTACAAGTTACTATGTCTTATTTTAGACTCCTAGATGGAATCTAGCATCTTCAATGAAGTTGTGTTTACTCAGCTTCAGCTGTAGGCTCTAACATTAACTGATGCTATGTGCCAAGTACTGTCTTTCCTGTTGATGGACTGACCATGCTTCATCTTTCTAATGACCACTTGGTAGCAAAGAACATTAAGTCATATGCACAGGCTTTATACACTGGGTAGAGGTTTCTAAGCCTTCTAAAAATAAACACTAGTCTAGGGTAGCATCATGTTTTTAATGCCCTGAGTTTATTTTATTACACAACTCAGCTATAAATACTGCCAATGAGTCTCTGTTTCAAAACTGTATCTATCTTTCAGCACCAAAATGAGGGCATATGTCCTTCACAATGCAACTGTTTTATAGAAGGGAGAAAATAAATTCTTTATGATTTCAGCTCCACCAGCAAATTTTGTTTTTAGCTATATTAAGCTTGAAAATAAGCCTTTTGATACTCTGAGGTTTTGTGTTCGGGTGAGACTGGGTAGGGAAACAAGAGAAATGTGTGTAGCTTAATTTCTTGGACAGGAACACTTTTCTGTTGCATAATGACATGCCAGAGGTGGTTTGTTTTACAGACAGTGAACACAATTTAACTGAAAAAGTTTTGTAATCTTCTCATCAAATTAAACCACGGGTTTTTATGTTTTGTTTTATGTTTCTTTGTCTTTAGCAATATCCTAATGGGGATCAGCCTTAGGAGACCTATAATTTCAAGAGGCATCTTCTTTATTCAAATTCCTCCTTCCCTGGAACTCTGTTCACAGGTTGCCTAAAATCCCATAATTCCTTTTGTCCATTCCGTGCATTCTTTTGTCTCTGTTAAAATGTTAATAACTCCAGACTGATTGACACATTAAATCTTATCAGGCAGCTGGTACACCGAGGAGTCTTCTACTTGGAGTCTGAATATATGAGTTCATTGATTGCTAGGTCTGTCTTCCCAGGCACCTCTGGGTGGGTTAAACCTGCCAACCCTTTTGACTAGTTGTCGCGTATTTAACCGTTTGTGCCTCCTGGAAGGCCTATCACTATAGTGGTGGTGGTGGTGGTGTTAGATGCTGTCTAGTTGATTTTTGACTCATAGCGACTGCATGTGACAGAGTAGAACTGCCTCACTGGCAGTTCCTAGGCTGTAATCTTTACTGAAGTAGATTGCTATGTCTTTCTCCCCTGGAGCCCCTGAGTGGATTCAAACTGCCAACCTTTCAGTTAGAAGCCAAGCACTTAACCATTGCACTACCAGCTCTGCTTATCAGTTTGGTAGTTATACTCAAAGAGACTCTCAATGATTCCCCACGTCCTGGTATCCACACGCACGTGTAGTCCCCTCCTGCATCGTACTAGGTTTGGGTTACTATATGGGCAATGTCACTTACATGGTATGTTACTTCTGAGATTAGGTTATGAAAGACTTTGTAGCTTCTGTCTTGTTCACCCTCTTGCTCTCTTGGATCATTTGCTCTGGGGGAAGCCAGTGCTACATTGTGAATGACCTTATAGAACAGTCCATGCGGCTAGGAACTGAGACCTGTTGCCAAGAATCAAATGAATGAGCATGGAAGCAGATCCTCTAGCCTAGCCATACCTGCATATGACTGCAGCCCTATAGACATCTTGACTGCAGCTTCATGAGAGACTTTGAATCAGAATCACCCACCTAAGCCATCTTCAGATTCCTGACCCTCAAAAACTGCATGAGGCAATAAATGCCTATTGTGTTAAGCTGCTAAATTGTGGGTCAATATTTTATATAGCTATGGATAACTAGTCCAATTACCCGTAGACCTATTCCCACTCATCATTAGATGATACGTCTCCAGAATCCACAGACTGAATTTATAATTTAGCATGAAATCTTGCCAGATAAAAAAGTGTAAACTAGGTATGGTAAACCCAAGTGCTTACAAAGGCCAGGCAGGTGGGGAACATGGTGAACTGAGAGTGTTTGCTAGGTCTAAAGATGGAAACAGCTATAGGCAGTTGTTGCCATGTGGGAATTGGTAGGCATAGGTTGATCTCTTCCCCAACATCCATTACATTCAGGTAGTTAGTTCAAGTTAATCACAGTAAGGAGTCCCTGGGTGGTGCAAATGGTTAACATTGTGGGCTGCTAACTGAAAGGCTAGAGGTTCTAGTCCAACCGAGGCACCTTGGAAGAAAGGCTTGGTGATCTACCTCCAAAAAATCAGCCATTGAAACCCCTGTGGAGCACAGTTCTACTCTGACAGAGATGGGGTTGCCATGAGTCAGAACTGACTTAACAGCAACTGGTTGGTTGGTTGGAAATCATAGTAAGTCTCTCCCCTCTGCCAGTGAATGTTTCAGAATAGGCATGTGACCCAATTTTGAGCAATGAGGCATAAGCGGAAATTTCCTGGAAAGGTTCCTTTTCTCCTAAAAAAAGAGGCACAAAAGAAAAGGATTCTACCTAGATGTGATACCTTGTCTGTTGCTGGTAGTCTGAGGATGAAGCTGACACTAAGATGGCTAAGCAAGGAGAGATAAAGAGTCTGGGACTTCAACGGCATGGTTATTCATAGAAGCAGTCAGCTCTGGAGAACTCAGCGCTTCCTATTGTGTGAGATAATACATTTTTTTAAAATTCTGTTTAGGGCAGTTTGAACAAAGTTTCCTTTTACATGTAGCTGATAACATTCTTCATAAGGGAAGCTGGTAATCCATAATTGAATGTGCCAGCTACTGATGTTTAAATAATGGCATGTAATTTAACTTTTAGGAGCCTGGTGGTGCAGTGGTTAAGCTCTCAGTTGCTAACCAAAAGGTTGGTGGTTCGAACCCACTAGCTGCTCCATGGGACAAAGATGTGGCAGTCTGCTTCCGTAAATATTTACAACCTTAGAAACCCTATGGGGCAGTTCTACTCTGCCCAATAGGGTCACTATGAGTTGGAATCAACTCGACGGCAATGAGGTTTCTGGGTGATTTAATTTTTTAAATGATTCTGTACCAAACAAAATATATCTGGAGGGTCTGTTCATCTTGCTGGCTTCTCGTCTGGGATCTCTTATATAGACACTGTACTGCCACATTATAAAAAAATGATAAAGGCACATTTGCATGTTACTTGAAGTCTTCACTTATTCAACGACTGTTGGCTTCCATTTAAGGACCAATCACTGTGAAGTGCGTAATTCCTTCCACCAGAAGTTTATAACGAAGACAGCTCTGGAACAGTGTGATTGTAGAAGTTCTGTGTATACAACATGCCAAGCTAACATAGATTTTGAGAGCAGAATTTGGTTAGGGAAAGTTTTAGTTTGAACAGGGTGTGGAGAATTTTGTCAGGCTGACAAGAGCTTTAGTTAACTTTGGGCTCATAATATAAGAGCCAAATGTTATGTAGCTGGGAAAAAGTTAATGCAGTCATAGTGCGGTATTTGAAAGAAGAACGGTTTGTTTTCCATTGAAATCTGCACTTGTCAAATAATACTTGAGGTATTGTTTTAATTCTATGAGCTACAGTTTAATGAGGATATTACCTCACTTGGGTTTAACCAGAAAAGAGGTCCCAGTATAAGGCATATGAAAATAAGAAATGGTATTTTTAGTCTAGAAAAAGCAGAAAATCCCTAATAATTATCTTCACATTCTTAAATGAGTCATTTGCTCAATGTCCAGCACTTAACATAATATTTCTAATTCTTGCAACTCTGCAAAGTACAACTGTATCTCTGTATTACAGACAGGCAAAGTATAGTTAGAGACGTTAGGAGTGATTGATAGGTGACCAGGAAGTTTATCAGTTACTATGAGTCAATTCCTACTCATGACTGACCCCATGTGTGTCAGAGTAGAGCTGTGCTCCTTTGTTTTTTTTTTCTTTAAGTTTCCAGAATATCTTTTTTATTCTTATATTACAAATAAATTTTACTTTTTTATTATTTTTTTTTTATTGTACTTCAGGTGAAGGTTTATAGAACAAATAGTTTCTCATTAAACAGTAGTACATATATTGTTTTATGACAATGATTAACAACCCCATGACATGTCAACAGTGTCCCTTCTCAACCTTGCGTTCCTTATTACCAGCTTTCCTGTCCCCTCCTGT
>NW_004444107.1:4177346-4246296 GCF_000243295.1 Trichechus manatus latirostris | reverse complement strand
GAATTCCTTTTGTTTGTGGATTTTTTTTTAATTTCTTTTGTTTTTGTAGGTTTTGTTTTTACTGAGACTTTATGTTTTTCCTCTTCATTGTTATGAGTATGTTTGTTAACTTCCTTTGTGGTTACTGTGAAATTTACCCTTATCTTTCTAAGTTTGAAGCAGTCTATTATTACTTGGTATCGCCTTGCCTTTCTCTCCATTAGAAGGTTCTATACCTACACCGTTTACTCCCTGTTTTATTGTTCTGATGTTGTTGTCATTTACACATTAACTCCTCTGATTCCCTGTTTTATTTCTTTTGGTTTTGGATAGTCCTTGAGAGTTCATTTCCTAGATTGGTATCTTGCTAGTATGATCCTTCGTCCTAGCTTCTGCCTGTGAGCTGAAGTTGTTCTCTAATCGAAGGACTCCCTTTAATAATTCTTGTAAGTTTGGTTTGGTTTTTACATATCCCCTTAATTTCTGTTTATCTGGAAATGTCCTAATTTCACCATCATATTTGAACGAGAGTTTTGCAGGATATATTATTCTGGCTGGCAATTTTTTTCGTTTAAGTTTTTATACTTGTGATCCTATTACCTTCTTGCCTGCATAGTTTCTGCCCAATAATCTGAGCTTAGTCTTATTGTTTCTCCTCTGTTTGTGACTTCTCGTTTTTCACGAGCTGCTCTCAGCATCCTTTGTTTGTCTTTGTTTTTGGATTAGTGTGGTTATGATATACCTTGTTGATTTTCTTTTGGGGTCTACCCTATATGGGGTTCATTGAGCTTCTTGGATGGCCAGCTTTTCATCTTTCATGATATTAGGGAAGTTTCTGTCAGCAGTTCTTCAATGATGCTCTCTGTGTTTTCTGTTTTCTCCCCCTGTTGTGGAATTCTGATCACTTGGAGATTTTTGCTTTTGATTGTATTCCACATAATTCTCAGTGTCTCTTCATTTTTGTTTGTTCTTTTTTCTGAGTTTTCCTCAAACAGAGTTGTATCCAAGTCTTTGCCTTCAATTCCGCTGATCCTGTCTTCCACCGTTTCAAATTTGCTCCTCAGTCCTTCTATGACACTGTCCATTTCTGCAATCTTGTTGTTTATCTTTTGGATTTCTAACTGTTGTTTTTATATAATTTCTAGTTGTGAATTTATTTTGGCATTTTGTTCCTGCATTATTTTCCTGAATTCTTCCAAGTTTTTGTCTGTATTTTCCATGAATTTGTCTATTTTTTCCTCATTTTTGTCTGCTTTTTGCTTCAACTCTTGGGTAATTCTGAGTATTAGAGATTTGAATTCCCTGTCAGGTAGTTCTAGTGCCTTTTCTTCCACTGGAAAGTCATCTGGTGTTTTTTTTTGGATGCCGACTGGAACCATCCTGTCTTGTTTTTGCAAATGTTTTGATATTGTCTGCTTTCTTCGGGGCATTCAGTAGGTATTTTTCTCATTTATTGATTGTATATTTGTTTGTTTCATCCTTTTTTTTTTTATTTGGCTATTTATGAACATGCAGGCTGTGTGTTCTTTGTCGTTTGCTCGTCTGTGGGCACGATACTTTTTGCCTCCTTCTCCAATTAGCAGGGTGAGTCCCTCAGATATGGTACAGCAGGGCAGGTCTAGCTGAAGAGGAGTTGCTGGGACAGGTTGTTTGTGGTACTTACTACAGCCACCAGGGCGGGTCGGTAATCAGTGCAGGGCAGGCTCCAGTAGGCCATGCCTATGGTGCTTGGTGGTATGATGTTAAGTGCCTGGTGCAGGTAGGCAGGATGAAGGGGCAAGATTGTGATGTGTGGAGCTAAGATGGGTATGGGAGAGAGGAGAGAGGAACAGGAGCCAAAAACATACAAATTAAAAAGAGTGCTAGGGGAGGTTGCCATTGGAGTGGAGAGATGAGAGACTATGAAATGGAGAAAAGCAAAAACGGGAAGAAGAAGAAAAAAAGAAAAGAATGAATATATGAAAATCAGAAAGGAAAAAGAACAGCAAAGCTCCCATGGATCCTACCGGTGCGGTATGATGTCTGGGGAAGTTGTTCTCAGTTGTTGCAGTACAGCCTGGCTAGAAGGCATAGATGTATTCAGGGCCAGGTATTCAGGGAACAGAAGGAGAAGGAAGATTTAGAAAGATGAGAAACTGAGTAATGAAGAAAGACAAAAAAGGAATAAGAGGGAAAAGAAAACAAAACAAATTAAAAAATAAAAAGAACAAGAAAAGCCCCCCCAAAAAAAGTTAAAAAAAAAAAACATGAAGAAAGAAATGCCACCAGGGATCCCTCTGCTCATTTGCGCAAGCCAAGGGGGTAGGTTACAAGCCACGCAGCAGCACCTGGCCAGAACTGGCTCCCAACTCAAGAAAAAGAAAAGAAAACAAATAAACAATTGAAAACAAACAAAAGCCCCAGGATCCCACCAGTGTGGCAACACAGACCAGGAAGCAGTTCCACACTTGAACGGAGCTCCACAGCCCCTCAGGAAGAAGCAAAGATGGCGCACGGAGCCAGGTATTTGAGCGAAAGGAGGGGTAGGCGGTGAGAGGTAAGGAAGAAATCAAAAAAAGCAGAAAAAAGCTACACCAGCAGCCAACAAATGGCACTCAGAGGGCTGGCCAGTGCAGGCGGTTGGAATCCAAGCAGCTGGTGCTTCCCGGCCAAAACACCGTGGCTGTGGGAAGCAGAGGAGGCTGAGTGGGGCTGAAGAAGGGTGTGGGGTGGGAAAGCATATATTGCCAGGTACCGGTTGTTCTGTCTCCTGCTGGAAGCTCCGGGAAGCTGCTTTCTTGTACCCCCTGTTTGCCGGTCTCTGATGGGAGTCCAAGATGGCTAGTCTGCGCTGTGGTAGCTGATATAAGACCTCTGCATGTATCTCTCCTCGCTCTCCATTCTCTGTCAGTTTATCACACCATTTGGTGCTTGGCTGAGTTTTTTATCTCTTCATTTGATGTTTTAGGGTTTCAGGATTGCTGTTTTCTCTGTTTGGCTTAGTTTTTTGGATCTTTGCTGTGGAGGGACAGCGTGGTGCTTCTGCCTAGAGTGCCATGTTGTCGGAAGTCCATTGCGTTTTTAAAGGCTGATTTTTCAAAAGCCGATTGCCAGACATTTATTCTGATGCTCTGTTGGGTGGGTTTGAACCTCCAACCTATCAGTTAGTGGTTGAGACCCATACCAGGAAGCAGGATCCCTAAATTCAACCTCCCTCTCCCGTCTCCAGGCATTGAGTTACCTAGAAGACATTTATGCACAAAGAAGAAGCCCAGGCCAAGAAAACTTTTACAGTTAGCTGGGGCCTTGTCCCTCAAAACCTTTCCTAGTAGCTAGACCAAACAGGGGTCTCTCACTCTCTTTCAACCTCAAGTCATACTCAAATCTCAGCCTTATGGTAGTTGAGTCCAATGATGAAGTGAAAAAAAAGCACACAAAGCAAAAGGAGAGAAAACAGGGCATTGCTCATTTATGTTTATGCTTATGCAGACTTTGGTATACCTTAGTTGATAATGCTACTAAGTAATGTGGACCAATTACTGTTCTTGGATCTGTTCCCTCCAAATGTGCACATCTCCTCCTTCTTGAGAATAGATGGAGGGTATTAAGGGAAAAAGGGGCCTCTATCACCGCCTGGAAGCCAAAACCCCAAAACCAAATCCATTGCCTTCTTGAGTTAATTCTGACTCATAGTGACCCTATAGGACAGAGTAGAACTACCCCATAGGGTTTCCAAGGCTGTAATCTTACAGAAGTAGACTGCTACATCTTTCTCCCATGGAGTGGCTGGTGGGTTCGAACCACCAACCTTTTGGTTAGCATCAGAGTGCTTAATCATTGCACCACCAATTTCACAGGGATTTGAACCCAGGAATACTGGACTCCAAAACTGTTAACCTCTCTCTGCCCTCCCCAATCCACAGGAGGGAGAACCAGAATCACAGCCAGATACAATAGATTTCTACCTGGACACAATTTCTGGCTCAGTGGAAGGGAAGATTTTTCCCAACATCTGGGACTTTGTAGAGATGAAGTATGCTTGCTCCCAAGTAGGAAGTTCTCCACCAACAGTTTTTAAGAAATAGCTGGAGGTCTACTTGTCAGGAATTTCTGGAAAGTATTTCTGTCTTTGACAGAAAGTTGGACCACTAAGTCCCTTTCAACACTAAGATTCTGATTCCCAGATCTCTGGCAAGCAGTTCTAGTGCTGCTTTTCTTTCAATTCATTTACTTTTTTCTTATGTGGCCACAGCGCGCTTGCAACTAGAAGGTTGAGGGATTTGAAAACCACTTGTTATACTTAGGCAAACTCCTTAAGAAAAATGTTTTAATTTAAAATACCCAGTATTTCTTTGGCTTTTGGAGACAAAACTTGCTGACCGAGAAAGAATACACAAGAGAGGACAAGAGCTCAAGTGAGCAGAGCCAGGGCAACCTCACGATTGTCAGGGTCTTGTTGGGGAAATGACTGAGCTGCAGTAAGAGGCAGAAGCATGATGCAGGGGGGAAGGAAACCTGCAAAATTTCCTGCTTCTCTGAGGAGGGTTTTCACAGGGTGACTTAGTTTGAGGGTTTAATGAAAATGCAGATAGTTGCTGAGACTAATCCAATACAGAGGATACCCTGGGGACTCCGTTCAACGGTTTGCATACATTGTCTCAATTACATCTTCCCCAGACCTATCATACAGGTACTATTGCTGGCCCTTTGTTACAGATAAGGAGGCTTAAACTCACAGAGATGAGGGAACTTGTCTAAGATCCCACAGTGAGGAAGAGCCAGATCCAGGTCTTGAGCGCCTGTTTGATTCCAAGTTCAAAGTAACAATTTTTTTGGAGATTGTGTATATGTACTATATATATAAACCCTGGTGGCATAGTGGTTAAGTGCTACGGCTGTGAACAAAAACGTCAGCAGTTCGACTCCACCAGGTGCTCCTTGGAAACTCTATGGGGCAGTTCTACTCTGTCCTATAGGGTCGCTATGAGTCGGAATCGACTCAACGGCAACAGGTTTGGTTTTGTTTTTTGGCTGTATGTATACACGTGTTCGTATACATACATATGTATAAAATATATATGTATATGTGTATGTGTACATATATATGTATATGTATGTATATGTGTGCATGTGTGTGTATATTTATATATAGTTGTATGCCATTTAGTTAATTCCAACTAATATAGAGACTTCACGGGACAGAGTAGAACTGCTGTATAGGGTTTTCTAGGCTGTAATCCTTATGGGAGCAGATCTCCAAGTCTTTCTCCTGCGAAGTCGCTGGGTGAGTTCAAACCACCACCATTTTGGTTAGCAGCCGAGTGCTTAACCACTGTACCACCAGGGCTCCATATAGATATATAGTTGGTTGCTGGTGAGTCAGCTCTGACTTTTGGTGACCTCATGTACAACAGAATAAAACACTGTCCAGTTCCGGGTCATCTACATGATTGCTAGCACGCTGGAGTCCATTGTTGCCTAGAGGGTTTATTTTACAGCACTGTATTTTGGACAATAGTCTTTTGTGATCTATAGAATTTTCATTGGGTAATATTTGGAAGAAGATAATCAGGCCTTTTGGGTAACCCTAAAAATGAGTCTGTAGAATTAATTTCCATATAGAAATTGGACAAATTTTTAAAAATCCAAACTAATAAAAATATTTAGTTGTTTTATAAAATTCAGTCTTAAACAATGAGGAACATAGAGATCAAATGACTTTTATGAGCATTATGGGAACTGTAATTTGAGCAGAGCTTTTCTTTTCCTCTTGAACACTATGTATAAAGTTGACAGCCCAGTAGGACTGCTGTTGCAATTGTGGGTCCTAGGATGTCTTGATGGCCCAGGACTGGCAGGGCAAAGTGTGACCAATACATAGCAGAGGTGTAAACTTTACCTCCACTGCCGAAGACCTCCTGCTAACAAACATTTCCGATCCTGAATCACTGTACCACTCATTTAGCAATCCTCACTTATTTTCTGGATCCTTTTCTTATTTTCTTGAACTCTTAATTAAATATTATATTGTCATTTGATTGTATGTTTTTCTTCCTCTAAAGACCTGATAACGTCATAATTTTGAATCTCCCATTATAGGGTCGCTATGAGTCGGAATTGACTTGACGGCAGTGGGTTTTTTGGTTTTACAGTCCCTAGACAGGCCCTCATAGTTGATTTTTTTCTTTGGTGTAAAGAGCAACGTTCAGTATTCTTTTAACATTGTTTTTACACTTGAATCGTGAAAAGTAAATACTACTTTTATGTCATCAGTTTAATAACGCTTAGCTTTTCCAAATACAGAGAGTACCCAAATTGTGCATGAGCTTTTTCCAAAAGGTAATTTCTAAATTGGTCTTTGGAACTCTGTAGAAATAGTATTATACATATTTGTTATATTTCCAAATCAAACTACAAAATGGCTAGTCAGTCCATCATGCATGTGAACTGCAGTTATTCCCTAAACTACCATAAACCTTAATGTCCACATATAACATAGTTGCCATGACAAGTACAGATATGAAAATGTATGTGTACCCCACCCTCCCAAAGCTGTCATCCCTCCCTGCTGTGTTGTGGGCAAGAAGACTCTTCCCTTTACTCTTATAGGCTTCAGGTTATAGTTCTGGGCCTAGAATCTACTAGAATAGGCTACAAGGATAGAGGGAGTTGAGTTCTTGGGTCCCACATCAGTGAGGTTGCTTGTTGGAATTGGAGATGACAGAGGTGATGAGGAGGATATGGGGTCTCCTAGGGACTTTCAAGGGTTGTGGTGGAAGTGACTGCAGGAAGTCATTTGCTTTTGCTCTTTTCATTCCCTGTTCTTTGTTACTGCTGAAGGGAGTGGAAGACAGAGAAGGAATCAGCTATGGGATTCTTACAGGTGTAATAAAATAGAGTTGTCTTCCCCTTTCCTTTGGCTTTGATATCTGTGACAGAGAGTGATGAGAATCTGAGGAAGGAGCAGTGGTTAGGTGGGGGCGTAATAGAGGCAGGAGAGTATTCCTGCCTGCAACCCTCCTCTTCCCCGACATACATTGTGACTGTTGTGAGAATTGGAAATCCTAAATATCTGCATGTTGGTAGCAGCAAGGAGGAATGAAAGAAGAGAGGGAAGGAAAATATTAGTGGGGGTGCGAGTGAGGGGAAGGAACATGTAAAGAACCAAAGCAATAAACCCAAATCCGTTGCCTTCTAGTTGATTCTAACTCATGATGACCCTATGTGTCACAGAGTAGATCTCAGCTTCATAGAGTTTTCTTGTCTGTTATCTTTATGAAAGCTGATTGCCAGGTCTTTCTTCTGCAGAGTTGCTGGGTGAGTACAAACCACCAACCTTCCAATTAATGCAAACCCTTTTTGCCACCCACACACCTATGTAAAGAACAGGTCTGTTTAAATCATAATTTGCCTGTAAAATAGAGGGCAAAAACCAAATTGTGGCCTCCGAAACCGCAGCCCAATTAAATAAATGACATTTTATTTTCCAAAAAGGTCTGTTTTAAAACTTAAATTATCAAAGCCAGATGTGGAGTTTTCTGTATGTAATGCTACTTGGTATGTGTCAACTTTATGATCTGCTAAATATAAGCAGGCATTGGAGAAACTTCAGCTTCTTTTGGTACAGGAACCTGGAGAAGGGGCCAGATTGCCCAAGACTACACTCATTTCTGGAACTCAGTTCCAACAATCTTCTCTCTTTTTTTTTTAATTGTTGTAGTTTAAGTGAAGTTTACATTTCAAGTTAGTCTCCCATACAGAAATTTATACATACATTGTTCTGTGACCCTAATTGCTCTCCCCATACTGTGACAGCACACTACTCTTTCCACCCGATTCCCCATGTCTGTTCAACCTGCTCCTAACCCTCTCTGCCTTCCCATCTCACCTCCGGACAGAAGCTGCCCCTGTAGTCTCTTGTATCTACTTGAGCTAAGAGGCACGCTTCTTACGAGTATCACTTTTGTCCCACAGTCCAGTCCAATCCCTGTCTGAAGAGTTAGCCTCGGAAATTATTTTAGTTCTAGGCTGATAGAAAATCCGGGGGCCATGCTTTCCAGGGTACCTCCAGTCTCAGTCAGACCATTAAGTCTGGTCTTCTTACTAAAATTTTGAGTTCTGCACTCCACCTTTCTCCTGCTCCATCAGGGACTCTCTGTTGTGTTCCCTGTCAGGACAGTCATTGGTGGTAGCTGGGCACCATCTAGTTCTTCTGGTCTCAGGCTGATGAAGTCTCTGGTTTATGTGGCTCTTTCTGTCTCTTGGGCTACTACTTTCCTCGTGTCATTGGTGTTCTTCATTCTCCTTTACTCTAGGTGGATGGGACCAACTGATGCATCTTTGATGGCTGGTTGCAAGCTTTTAAGACCCCAGACGCTACTCACCAAAGTAGGATACAGAACATTTTCTTAATAAACTTTGTTATGCCAATTGACCTAGGTGTCCCCTGAACAACAATCTTCTCTTTTACTCACTTCTCTCATCATTTCCCTCTCTTCAAGGTACACAGATATGTGGGAATTGGGTCTGGTAGTTCAGTGGTAGAATTCTTGCCTTCCATATAGGAGACCATGGTTTGATCCCTGGCCAATGCACCTCAAGTGCAACCATCGTCTGTCAGTGGAGGATTGTGTGTTGCTGTGATGCTCCCAGACTAAGACAGACTAGGAAGAAAGGACTGGTGATGTACTTCCAAAAATGAGCCAGTGAAAACCCTATGGATCACAACAGTCTGATTCCCTTGTACATGGAGTTGCCATGAGTTGGGGCACTAGACAGCACCAACAACACAGCCCCGCAAGAAATGTGAAGGTGATGGCTGTTGGAGCATTCAGGGAAGTGAGAGGAACTGGGTGGGTCCAAACAAGCCAGCCAGAATCCCTTCTTTGTACAATCAAGTGCCTGCCACCCCTCAGGCCTCAGGAAACTCTGGACTCCAAGCAAAAGCCATTGCTGTCGAGTTGATTCCGACTCATAGCGACAAGGGTAATTCCAATTTTGGATACAGCATAAGGTGGAAGAGACAATTGGAAAGTAAGAGTTCATTAGAATTGTCACCTATTATATCAAGAATCTGTGACTGGTAAACTCTGTTGATCCCTACTAAAATAAGTAAATAGGCCTCTCTCTATATATATGTATGTATGTGTATATATATATATATATATATATATTCTTCCACAAGTACAGTTTTAACTATGCTTTTAGAGCCAGATGTGATGGTTAAGGTTGTGTGTCAACTTGGCTGGGTCATGACTCTCAAGTGGTTTGGCAGTTTTGATGTAGTTTGACAGCTATGTAGTGATGTAATCATCTCCGTAACGAGATGTGATATAATGTAATCACCTCCACAATGAGATCTGCTATGAGCAACCAATCAGTTGAAAGGAAGTTTCCTTGGGGGTGTGGCCTGCATCCAATATAGGTGGACTTTCTGACAAAGCTCTCTGGCTTTTGCTTGCTCTGGATCCTCAGCTAGCTCCTGTTCATTTGACCTCTGGTTCTTGGGACCTGAGCTAGTGGCTTACCTGCTGATCCTGGGATTCACTGGCCTCTGCAGCCTGTGAGCCAGAGACCTGCTGTCTGACCTGCCAATCTTGGGTTTGCCAGCTCCTGCAGCTATGTGAGTCAGGAGAAGCCTCTAGTCAGACCCATGGACTTGGGATTTTCCAGACTCTAGAAACACATGAGCCATTTCCTTGATATTAATTTCTATATATATTTATATACTTCACTGGTTTTACTTCTCTAGAGAACCCAGCCTAAGATACCAGATAAGTACTGGTGGGAAAAAAAAAAGCAAAATAGTGGGTAAAGGCATCTTGAATAAAGATTTTACAAGTACATTTCTAGATTCCTAACATCATTTATTTTGCCCAAATTCTCTCTGAAGTCAAATCAAATATCTTATTAATAGGAGTAGAAAAAAAAAACAACACAGTAATGTTATTCACAAAGTTAACTAAAATGCATTGTTTGAAGCTGGGTATAGGAAATTAATCCAGTTCCTAATGGAAAGCCAGACTTTAATAATAAACATTTAAATTCTGCTCACATTTTCTTCAGGGTACATTACGTTGTGGGACAGTATTCCTCTGCCACACTGACACATGATCAAATTAGAAAGTAAAATATTTCCTTCTGGTAGCGCAGTGGTTAAGAGCTTGGCTGCAGTTCGAACGCACAGACGCTCCTTGGAAACTGTCTGGGGGCAGTTCTACTCTGTCCTATGGAGTTGAAATGAGTCAGAATAGACTGGACAGCAAAGGGTTTTGATTTGATTTTTTTCTTTGTTTAACTTTGGTAGCATAATCAGGAACAAGTAAAAGGGGAAATTCTAAAACAGCCAACTCAAATTTTTTTTTTTTTTTAAATTCTGAGCCAACTGTTATTTTTGGGGTGTGGGTGTGGGTAAGGTCTAAGGGAGATGGGTTGAAAGAGCCCTACTAATCCAAGGTCAAGCCAACAGTGCAGCTACAAAATTGAGGACAGGCAGGGTCCACTATGGTGAAGCAGAGGAGTAGGCTTAACTCAATTCAAGTCCCTTCCCTTGCAATAAAGAACGGGTAGGTGTTAGGTAAACGGCCTCTTTGGATAGGATGGAGGCTGGGGCGGATGAGGATGAAGATTTCTCTAGTTAGAGAGGAAATTTGGTGTTAAGAGGGCATCGCTGAAACCCAATAGTAACCACACAACTGGTGTTGTCCAGGGCAGGAATGTGGGAAGCAGGAAGCAGAAAGGCTCAAGCTCCTTTCCCTGGGTTGGCTGAGGAATTTACTTTCAGTAAATATTTATTGGGGCTTAATAAGAGTCAGGCACGGTGTAAAGCACCAGGATATAAAGCCGAGTGAAATGTGGTCTTGCCTTTGAGGGGTTCACAGTTCAGCAAAATGGCTTTAACATTTCTCGTAGGCTTTGATAACTTTTATCCTAGGCGTTATCAGGGGAATTTGTATCTAAATCCAACCAGACTTTTCTTCTAAGGATTTCAAAACAGAGAAAACGAGATATGGGACGGGGGTGGACGAGGGAGAGTTTCAGGGATTGGTGTCAGACTTAGGAGCCGCCAGACACCAGGCTGTGGTGGTGTTGCCTGCTGGCAAGAGACAATCAAGACCGTTCCCCGCATTGGCACCCTCTGGCTTGGCTCTGGAGCAGCGCGGCCGCGGCAGTTCCAGCAGCTGGCCAAGTCAGGCGACTGGCAGCCGGGAGCCTGGCAGGGGCCAAGCGCAGGTCCTGCCCCAGGCGAGGCTGAGAGCCTCGCGCTCACAGCCAAGGCTGAGAGTTCCTGGCTCGTGCCCCTGCCGGCTACCTAGGGCTCAGGCCCCACCACTCCCCGGCCGGTCCATGCCTTCTCTTTCCCAGTCCTTTCCACCAGCCGGGTCTCAGACGATATTCAGATTGCACCGCTCGCAACCACCCTCGGCTGCCCAGACACACCACGCACCCCCGGGCAGGAGCAGAGGCGCGGCGGGGGACCCGCGGCGGGAGACTAGGAGGGAAGAGGGAGGCGGTCCGCGCCCGGGTCGGGGGAGGGGGCTAGAGAGGGAGATTCGAGGGACGCTGCAGCCCCGCCCTCCGCCCCCTCCTCTCCTCCTCTTCAGAACTCGGATAGCCTGGGAGCATGGACCAAATCCCGCTGCGCTGGCACCATGACGCTCACCCGGTTCGTGGTGGCTCTGATTTTAGGGGTGATCCCCGAAGTGGTCAGCTTTAATCCGATCCTCAGTTACTCCCTCCGCCACCGCCACCGCCATCTGCCCCCTGCGGGTTCCGGGTATCCTTTTAACCTTCCCACTCATCCGCAGCCGCAGAGGACGCCTCCACCGCCCCTTTCCGGTGTCCCGCGCCCCTCGCGGGCGCTCCATGCCCAGCGCCTGCAAGCGGTCCATGCAGCGCGCACGCCCCAGCTGCACCTCGGGGGCTGCCCCGCCGGCGAGTCTTGGGTCAACGTGACGGACTTCGGCGCTTCATGTTTACGCTGGGCAGAGGTGCCATCCTTCCTGGAACGGTCGCCCCCGGCGAGCTGGGCTCAGCTGCGAGGGCAGCGCCACAACTTTTGTCGGAGCCCCGACGGCGCGGGCCGACCCTGGTGCTTCTATGGGAACGCCCACGGCAAGGCGGACTGGGGCTACTGCGACTGCAGACACGGTGAATGGCCTAGGGTAGCGGCGATAACTCGGGACTGGCGCGGCATAGATGTCTTGGGGCGGGCATAGATGTCTCTTGGAGAGAGAAACAGTGTGTAGGGTAGCGGGTGTGCATTGCGGGGTGAGGTGGTGGGCTACCACAAAGTACATTGGTAGCATAGTTAGAGTTACCAATGTATGTTTTGTATGTTCAGGTTGTCAGGGGTGACAGTTTCTATGTAAGGTGCTGCGCAAGTTCCTGTCTTCTGGCAATTCTGTGTTTGTGTTAGGGGTGTGTGTGTGTGTGTGTTGAGTGAATGTGTGTTCTCTAGATTTGCTTGCCTTGAGGGTGTTACAATATTTACATAAAAAAGGCAGAGGAAAGAAGATAGATAAAGTTGCTAATTACTTGTTTTGGAAAGGGAAATACTAAATTTAATATGACAACCAATAACCTCCTCCCCTCCCCGTAAATCTCCATTTGGAAAAATGTGGTAATTTTTTTGCCTATTTAATCCCATCATGGATCTGTTTGAAACAGTATGGCACGATTTGCATTTTTCTAGTTTTGTAAAATTAAATCTTTTAAGAGATCCTGGACCAAAATACAGCTTATCAGAATGATGTTCAGATTCTGGGGCACAATGTGGTAAATATCATCAGGGAGTTAAAGAAAGAAAAAGGGAAAGTAGGTGGAATAGTAACTATTTTAGTGTAGAAGCAACTTGATACCCTTAAATGCAGTTTTTCAGATTTCCATCATTCAGCTTTATATGTTACTTGTGGGAAATTGGGATTAGTTAGTAATATCAAGAGATAAAATTGGTAAGACACTTTAGTTTTGTGGCAATAAAAAGATGCACATTATAATAAATTTAATGTAAATGAAAAATCTGTCCTTTAACAGTGCCTCATTTTGAATTGTTTGGGGTTTTGTTTAATATTAGGGCTTTTTTTCCTTCTTTTATTTATAAACAGCTGGGGAAGAAAAACTTTATGTCCTTCAAAGTCTGAATTCCCCTTAACATTTTTTTGGCAGCTTTCCATCCAAGTAGGTCAGGCAGCGGCTTCATGAGTTGGGATCCTGAACCTTGTACTTTGTACCTTTCTGGAGGTTAGCTTTTCTGATGTCATTTTTCCTACAGAAATATTATTTATCTCTGCCTTCAATTGCATTAGTGCTTTAAGTTAAAGGAAAGTGATAGGAAGGTTAAGATCAATTATCCTTCATCCTAGAGAATGAAGTCATCACTATACTTATGTTTCAGGGACAGAATGCAAATGTGGCTATAAAAAATTTGAGACGATATTAAGCAAAGAGCCTAACATTGTCTTATTGTTTACTGTAAAAAATTATTTATAGTAAAATCTCAGATTTAGCAAACATTGACAATTTTTTTCTTTTCCTATTATCCTTTAATAAATGGTTAAGAGTGCAGAAATGGTATTAGGGAATAAATGTGTGGGAAAGAATACACAAGTTCCCTTTATATGTATATGTGTGTGTGTGTAAACACGTATAAAAAAAGAGAATAGAATCCAAAGTTAAAAAACTGCAATAATCTATTACTCTTTTTCTAATGCATTAACTCTTTCAGCTTTATATTCCAAATGAGGAGAGTGGCTTGTCCTTGGGTTTCTCAGCCCTCTCCCCCTTTTAGCTGAATATATTTAAATATTTAAATCTAACAGCCACTCAGACGCTTTATGACTAACTTTCTCTAGACAAAACCCCAAAGGCTGTATAATAGCTGTGTGTACTTGCTGAAGTGAAGTGATTGAACACAACAGAAACAAAAGAAATCACCCAAATGGGAAATAAATGCCTTCCCACCACAAAAAAAAAAAAGAAAGGAAAGCAATTGGCTATATAATAGTTGAATTACTTTCAGAGACTCAGTCCTGGTATGCAAACCTTCCCACTCTGCTGTTTACTCCTCAGGTGCTGGCTAGGCACAGTCCATACCTTGGAAAGGACAACTTTCTTGGCCCTACATTTCAGTTAGGTGTGTGAACTAGAAGCGTCCTTGAAAGGTGAAAAGAATATTCAACTGTGTTATTGTGTTTTAGAAAACATTGGTGTCAGTTTTGGCTCTGTCAGTGGCTATGCAATGTTGTGTAAGACTCTTTGCTCTTTGTTTTCCTCATCTGGAAGAAAGTGGTTTTTGAACAGATTAATTTTAAGCTCCAAGCATGTATACAAAATAACCTGATCTGATAATAACAGATAGGATTTATTGAGCATTCATTCTGTGCTGGATGATGGATCAAGCACTTTATGTTCATTTTCTCATTTCATTCTTGTAGCAAACTTATAAGATTACATCTAGGTGTTTAGGAGAAAATAGGATTAAATATGCACATTTTCACCTCACAGCTTATTTTGCTGTAGCTCTTTAGTTATATATCCATATAGAAATACCTGTGTTGTATAGTGATCCTCTTTTTGTAGATAAAGGATAGCCTAAAAGGAATAGAGAAGGGAATTATGTTTAACCCAATGCACAGGATTTCCAGTCTTTTATGACTTGAAAATCTCCAGTTGCTTTTTTTTTTCTTTTATGAAAAGTGACAAGGGCAAAACAAAAGAAGAATTTATAGTAACGAGATCTCTCCTTTAAAAAATAAACTGGTAGCTAGAATCAGGTATCCAGTTGCATGGAGAGAAATGGGTATGTTGGTGTGTCCATGGAGGAGAATTAGTTGAAGCCAGTTGAAGGGGAGGGGTGGGGAGTAGGCAGACGGAGCCCCAGATTCTGGCCTCTCAGGTGAGCCAGTGCAGGGTGTGTGGGTTTGGTTGGTGGGAAGGGTCTCTGGAGGTGCCAATAACTCAAATGTCTGGGAGTGGGAAACGGGATACCTGGGTCCTAGTTGTATGAGACTTGCAAATTAGTAATGAAGAATCATTCAATGGACCACCCCAAATCAGCCAGCAGAAAGGTTCACCAAGTAGGCATCAGAATCACCTCAAGACTTATTAAAATGCAGATTCCTGAGCTCTCACCTGGAGGCCCTGATGAAGTAATTCTTAGATGGGGCTCAGGAATGTGCACTTCTGATGACTAGCCAAGGTGATGTGGATTGTGAAGATCTTTTGCCACAGTCAGGGAAAACCTGTGACAGGGCAGCAAAACCCACCTAGAATGTGTCGTGGCGGGTGATCATGTAGACTGAGCCTACCATCCTGTGCCATAACCCCGCGAGGCTTGGGATCAGGCATAAGGCATGCTGATGGTCCCTTTTTGTGTGGCTTAGAAAATGGCACTGCTGTTTTTTCATTTGTCCAGGGTGGGATAATAATGACCTAGTTTAACAGAATAGGATTATTAACTGAGTGTGAGCCAAGTTATTTTCACATTGCTAGAGAAGGAATTAACAAAACTTGACTCCCTACCCGCCCCCCCTTCAATAATTTAGGCTCTTGACTGGGAGGGGAAATCACTTTTCCAGTCTTCGGTTGGCGTGTCAGATGGGGCAACTTGCTTGACGCTGTACTAGCAACTCCTCTTTGTTGTAAGATATCAAGTAGAACTCAATTATAGGTGGCTGACAACTGATGGGGTAAAACAGGAAGAATAAATGATAATGTTCCCATAATTGAGATTTTACCAGAGAGAGAATGATTCACAGATCTCATTTTTTGTCTTGTCACATTAATCCATTCGTATGCACCAAACCCAACCCCAAATCTCTTGATTCCAACAGAGATGCAGCCGTGTGGGACAAGTACTATTGTTTATGGGCTGTACTCTTTGAAGTCCATCTGTTGTTTGAAGTGAATGTTAATTAAAAAGTTGGCTGAAAGCTGTCCCCTCTGTTTATTTTAATGCCACATCTTGAGTCTATGTAGCAGGTGCTGAAAAACACTTATTAGCAATACCAGATTTGATATATTCCCTGGCTGGATATTAAATATTTAGCTCAATCTGCTTTTTAGGCTAAGGCAGATTGTAAAATAGTTTTGATTTGAGGCATATCTGACTCTTAACTAGATTGAAGATTCTTTATAAGGAAAATGAGATATCACACTTGCCTGACCTTTTCTGAGCTATTACCCACGAGTGTATATACATATGGTCACAGTTTACTTGTGTGTTAAGGTAACCTTTGTAAAGGTAATTTGGTTTATAACCGTGAGGGCAAACCGGACTGTCTAGTAATAACGGACCACTAGCAGTACCTTCATATGATGGATATTATGCAGGGACTAAGGAGCCCTGGTAGCACAGTGGTTAAGAGCTCGGCTACTAACCAAAAGACTGGCGGTTCGAATCCACCAGCCACTCCTTGGAAGCCCTATGGGGCAGCTGTACTCTGTCCTGTAGGGTCGCTATGAGTTGGAATCAACGGCAATGGGTTTTTTTTTTTTTTTTTCTTTTTTGGTTATGCAGGGACTAAAGTGATAATTGTAAAGACTACATATAAAAATGGGGACATGCTTGTGATAAAGGGGAGAAGATGAATACAAAATGACTAACTATGCAAAAATACAGATGGCTATGGAAAGTTTGGAACAGAAAGCAAATGCTGGTTATGTGTTTGGGTATGGTTGTGGATCAGTTAGGATGGTTTTGATGATAAAGAATAGAAAACCCAACTCAAAATGACTGAAACAATAAGGAGATTTATTATTCATATCACAAGAAGTCCATGCAAGGGACAGGCTCTTGCATGGTATAACAGGCCTACAGCTCTGTTTCTCTATTGTCCTCGTGGCTCCTCCATCCTCTAAGTGTGGCTTTTATGTCTTAGACCTGCAGCAAGATAGAGGTCCCTGGGTGGCGCAAATGTTTTATTCTTGTCTACTAACCTAAAGGTTGGTGGTTTGAACCCACCCAGCGACACCACAGAAGAAATGCCTGGCGATCTGATTTCGTAAGGATTACAGCCAAGAAAACCCTGTGGAGCAGTTCTATTCTGTAATCAACCTCCATGGAAGCAGCAGTCAAGAAATCAAATGACGCATTCCATTGGGCAAATCTGCTGCAAAAGATGTCTTTAAAATGTTAAAAATCAAAGATGTCACTTTAAGGACTAAGGTGCACCTGACCCAAGCTATGGTGTTTTTAGTTGCCTCATATGCATGTGAAAGCCGGACAATGAATAAGGGAGACGGAAGAAGAATTGATACCTTTGAATTATGGTGTTGGCAAAGAATGTTGAATACACCATGGACTGCCAGAAGAACAAACATGTCTGATTTGGAAGAAGTACAGCTAGAGTACTCATTAGAAGCAAGGATGGCGAGACTTTGTCTCACATACTTTGGTCTTGTTATCAGGAGGGACTAATCCCTGGAGGAGGACATAATGCTTGGTAAAGTAGAGGGTCATTGAAAAAGAGGAATACCCTCAATGAGATGGATTGACACAGTGGCTGCAACAATGGGCTCAAGCATAACAACGATTATGAGGATGGTGCAGGATGGGGCAGTGTTTCATTCTGTTGTATATAGGGTCACTGTGAGTCAAAACCAACTCAATGGCCACCTAACAAGAACAGCATCTTACCTATTTCAGGGTAGACCCCTCATCCCTCCTCCCTTTTTCTGCAAATCGACATGACAATATCAATAAAAAATTTACTGTATACAAAACACTAAAGTAATGAGATTGTTTTGCCCTTATAGGCCACACATGAAAAGCCAGCCTCAATACTTTTTATTAGGATCACCAGAGGGAACACAAAGTGTGAAAAACGCTGATTCTAGGCATAAGGTACGGAGAGGCTTCTTTCATTCATCAGACGTTTCCTGAGCTCACACTAAATGCAGCATTTACAAAGATGAATAGGAAATCACTGTGTCCTCTGACTGAGGACACCCACTCTCTAATGGAGGTGCCAGAAGAATGATAAGCATTTTCACTACCTTTCCTGTGATACATGCTCTGGAAGACAGATAAGAGGGTTACTATCAGGTGTGTCTTAATTTCATCATTCAGTGCTGTGCAATGAAATGGTAATCCCCGTACTATTTGCTTATATGTAACTAGTTCAGAGTCTCACAATTTGTGAAGGTTTCTGCTAAAGAGACTTGCATATCTTGTTGGTATGGCTAGAAGCTGCTTCATTTGCAAAATACCATATACTGTTTTAAACCAAGAAATAATTTATGAGATTTATAAATTCCTAATAGCACAATGTAAATGGGTAGAATTGCTTATTCAGAGGATGTTCTCTCATTTAGAACCAGACCAATTCAGTTTTCTTCTCAGTGATAAAAGTATCTACATGAATAATAAGTGAACAATTAATATGAATTATAGATGTGAACTAATGGAGGCAAATAGAGTTCATTTAGATCTTAGTTCAAGGGGATGCTGTATGTTAAAAGTTGATTTGATTTCACTTTGACCCGGGATGATTTGAATAAAATTTACTATTTCTCAGTGCTAAACAGGTTTAAGTTAGGGGAAAATATAATTATAAATAAAAATAGTATACTTTAGTATGCTAATAGTATACTAATAATATACTATAGAAAGAAAATAACATCAGAATTAACCTAGCATCCCCTACGGTACTTGAAAATTTTAACTAACAGGTCCCTAAACCAATTGTTCTCAGATACTGTGATTTTTTATATACTTCATAATTAGGATAAGGAATGGCCATTTAGTATATTTTCCTATAATGCTGCATCTGGTATAAGACAGCATTATGTTTAATTTATCTGTGAAGTATGTGTACTAAATTGTCCAACATGTAATGGGCTCTTTTTATTCCTCTTGAATAGCTGATAAACTGAAACCTCTATATAACTCACAGCTTTAAGTATACTTTTTGTCAAGGATTTGAATAATGGCTTAATGTCACCACCATGCATTCTTTCTATTCCACCAGAAAAACAGAAATAACTATTAACTATTTTGTACATCTGTGAAGTTCAAGAATAGATGAGAGCAAATTTGTGTGATAACATGAATTTTTTTAACTCATTTATCAAATAAGCTGTGGTTTTTAAAAGATTTAAAAATACTTATTAATAATTCTATCCAGAAAACACTACTGAGATGGGTCTATGTTTTTGCTATTTTATCTTTCTCTTCAAATGAGTGAATGCTATTCTATACATATTATAAGTAGTTAACTAAATGCTGTTGTTGTTGTTAGTTGCCATTCAGTCAGCTCCAACTCATGGCGACCTTATGTATAACAGAATGGCTACCTTATGTATAACCTAGCGAAACGTTGACCTGTCCTGTGCCATCTTCATCGTCATTGGTATGTTTGAGTCCATTGTGTGGTTATTGTGTCATTGAGGGCTTCCCTCATTTTCGCTGACCATCTGCTTTACCAAACATGCTGTCTTTTTCTAGCGATTGGTTTTTCCTGATGACGTGCCCAAAGTGAGCCGAAGTCTTGCCATCCTTGTTTCTAAGGAGGATTCTGGTTGTATTCTTCTAAGACTGATTTGTTCTTTCTTTTGACAGCCCACAGTATATTCAGTATTCTTCACCACAATTCAAATGCATTAATTCTTTTATCCTCCTTTTTCAGTGTCTGATTTTCGCATGCTTACGAGGTGATTGAAAAAAATCATGGCTTGGGTCAGGTGCACCTTAGTCATCAAAGTGACATCTTTAACACTTTAAAGGGGTCTTTTGCAGTGGATTTGCCCAGTGGAATATGTTCTTTGATTTCTTAACTGCTGCTTCCGTAGATGTTGATTATTGATCTCAGTAGAATGAAATCATTGACAACTTCAATTTTTTCCTCATTTGACAAAATGCTGTTTATCAGTCCAGGTGTGAGGATTTTCATTTTCTTCATGTTCAGGAGTAATCCGTACTGAAGGCTATAGTCTTTGGTCTTCATCAGTGAGTGCTTCAAGTTGTCTAGGCATTTCTTTGCTGTATGTTGAAATTAGCTGGGTTTATAAAACAAAGGTAGCCAACTCATTTGGTTCTTTTCCTGATATTTATTTTAGGCCTCTTAAACTGTAGGGTCGCTATGAGTCGGAATCGACTCAATCGCAGTAAGTTTGCTTTTTGGCTAAAGTATGGATTATGGGAAGGGAGATCTATGGATGTCCAACGAGGTTAATACCATAACAGCCTCAAAGCTGAAATAAGACTTGGGAAGGGAAATGTAATCCAGTCAGCTGCTCTTCTTTAGTTTACCTTGTGCTGATTGAGACTAATACAGTGATTAAAGCAAATCCTTGTTGAGTATCCCTCAGTTTTGGAAATTCCTGTTTTCTAGCAAAGTTGTCCATAAAGCGTATTTCTGTAACATAAATCTTTTTCATTCCCTTTTCTTTATAAAACTGGAGATGTATCTACATAGGAGAAAAATGATAGTAAACTAAAGTGACAGTAAGTTAAAATTTTTGTCAGGGAATTAAGATAGTAGAATTCTGAGCATTGTTGCACATTGTCACCTTTTATCTTTAGGTGAGGTATTGGAGGTTCGGTGGTAGAATTCTTTCCTTTCATGTGGGCGACCTGGATTCGAGTGGTTTGTCAGTGGTGGATTGTATGTTACTATGATGCTGAACAGGTCTCAGCAGAGCTTCCAGGTTAAGACAGACAAAGAGGAAAAGCCTGGTGATCTACTTCTGAAAAGCGGCTGATGAAAACTGTGCATCACAACAGTCTGATCCGCAACCAATCATGGGATGGTGGAGGACCACGTAACATTTCATTCCTTTGTGCATGGATGGGGTCATGATGAGCTGGGGGCGACTTGACAGCAGCTAACAACAAAAACATTTAGGTAGTTGTAGTACCAGCAGACATTTGCTTTTTTTTGGAGCAATTCATTTCTTGAACTCACTCTTGGTCTTCTCTCCCTGACATTCCATCACGCATAGCCTTAAAACTCGGTGCCACCCAGTCAATTCTGACTCATGGTGACCCTAGGTGTGCAAAGTAGGACAAGTCCATAGTGTTTTCAAGGCTGTGACCTTTTGTAAATAGATCTCCAGGTCTTTCTTCCGAGGCATCTCTGGATGGATTCCAACATTCAACCTTTGGTTAGTAGTCAAGTGCTTAGTTCTTTGCACCATCCAGGACTCACTGCATAGCCTTCACAAAAACCCGTTGCCATCAATTCAATTCCTACTCAGCACCCCTATAGGATAGAGCAGAACTGCCCCATGAGGTTTCCAAGGCTGTAAATCTTTATGGAAGCAAACTGCCACATCTTTCTCCTGTGGAGTGGCCGGTGGGTTGGAACCACCAACCTTCTGGATAGCAGCTTTAACCACTGCACCACCAGAGCTCCTTTCTGCATAGCCTTAGAGTTGCAGGGAGTCCTGGTGGCACAGTGGTTAAGAGCTATGGCTGCTAACCTAGAAGGTCAGCAGTTCAAATCCACCAGCCGCTCCTTGGAAACCCTGTGAGGTAGTTCTACCCTGTCCTGTAGGGTTGCTATGAGTCAGAATCGACTTGATGGCAAGGAATTTTTTGGTTTTTTAGAGTCGCAAATCCTCTTCCATTACTGTTATGGTATATACATTTGTAATGCCTATTATAGTTGACCTAAACCCTCTGTCTGAGACTTCAGACTTTAAATTGGTATTATTATTGGAGTTGTTAGAATACTTTTAAGCAAGAATATTTAGAATAGAATAGTTTCCATCAAATTGGAACTTGAGTGATTTCAAGACTGTGCAGCTCTAGAGCCATTGGATGGGGCAGGGGGGAGAGGTGGGGGGTGGTCCAGAGACATTAGCTGAGACAATGTGGAGCATCTCGAAATGCTTGGCTGGAGTTGGAGAGTGTGAGAGAAGGAAGAGGGATCAGTTCTGATAATACAAGATTGTGACAATTGAGCAATATTTACCAAACAATTAATTTGGTCTAGAATTTATCTGAAGAATTTTATTGTTAGTAATATAGCAATAGAAGTTAGTTTACTGGGCTTTGACCCTAGTGGATTTTTTTTACTGTTTCATCTTATTTCTTCTTCACTGAGCTAAGGATGTTTCCCCTTCTCCACCTAGTAATTGTGCACCTGTAAATTTTGCAAATGCAAAATCCTTCTACAAATTTGTACGGCACGTGGGACACATCAGCCTCAACTGTAGATCAGCCTGAAATGTAGGCTATTCTAGAGTAAAATCACCATGAAGTTATAGTAAAGCAACAAGAAAGGTTTTATTCAGCATATGTTCAGAGGCGAAAGTGGGAAATGGACAAGCATGCTGCCAGAGCCATGTCTATCCGAGTCCAAGGAATATTACAGAATCATCGGTATATATTAACATTACAAATAGGTAAAATTATTGAAAGCTTTACCTTCTCTCAAATTGGCTAACAACTGCCAAATCACTGTGATTCTACATTTTGAATTGCCTTTCTTAATAATGATTGGTTCAGGTTTAGTAACAGCAGTCAGCAGGGTCTTCATTGGTCCAACAAATCATACTATTCACTAAACACTAAAATAAAAAGATAAGAGTGGAAAATAATGGGTCTTTTGTGCTTTGTTTATGACTTGTTTATGTGAGTTTCCCTAAAATATAGTTTCCAAGATTGCTGATCCTAGCTATTGTCTTTATACCTCAGGGCCCAGTTGATCTGTCTTTGTGAGTCCTTGTGAGTCTAGCTCCAGCTGGGTCACATTCTTTATGCTCAAGGACAGGGAATAATGGCTCCAATATTATCTCTTAAACCAAAGATCACCAGAAAGCCACTCCTCTGCTGTCCTGCAGTGTACAGAAACTCTTCAGGCTGTCTTACGCTTCTATTCCCATAAAATGTCTGCTAGATTAGTTGCAGTATTTCAGATACAGTGGCAGAAGCCAATATGGCATAGTGCATAAAATAATACCTGAAGTTTTCAAAGTTGTTTGCTATATGATAGGTCTTTGCTTAGGTCTGGAGATAGGGGGAGAGTAGAAAGGACAGGTATCTAGGAGATAGTTATTGCTTTGCAATTGCTTGGTTGCTTTTTTTAGGTCCATAGCTTCTTAAAATCAAAAGCAAACAAAACTTCTGCCTATCTTAAATGTATGTGCTTAGACTTTTAATACCTAAGAAACATATTAGTATGCTGATATTAAGAAAAAAGATCTTTCAAATAATTATTAGAAGAATTGTGAACCTCATAGAATTATACACCATTAATAAACACACACCCTGAGACCAAGGCGAGTACTTTAGAACTTTTAATGGTTTTCAGGAAATGATAAACTTTGTGCCGGGGCACTGCTAGGAAAGTGTAGTGTGCTGGGGATGATGGTGCTGGGAGTGGAGTCTGAGAGAGAATTAACTAGTCATTGACATGCAAATTGGATCTTCAGAATTGCAAACATTTGTATTCATTGGTAAAGGAAATTAGATGAGAAGTCTGAATTTCTTGCCATATAGCAGATACAGCTAAATGAATCCAGGCCTTCACAGCATGTATGAAGTGTCTGAGAAATGACGGTGGTGCTAATAGTTGACCTGGAAACTATTTCCAGCTCTATCCTTGCCATTATAAGGATGTCAAAGTAATAATTAGATTTTATGCAATGCTTTCTCCTTCTCATCTTTAAGTGCCTTAATAATTTAAATGATATGCATGCATTCATTTCTTCTTGATAGCTTTTTGATGAGTTAGGCAATACTTCGTTGTGAAAACACACACTTAGATTATTTATGATGCATAAGTAGAGTTTCCGTTTGCTTTCATGACAACTTTTTTCCAGTCCTTTATTAAAAAAAATATTGTGGTTAAATATATATAACCATTTTTAAGTGTACAATTCAGTGAGATTAATTACATTCACCATGTTCTGTAACCGTTTCCAAGTATTTTTTGTCACCCTACACAGAAACTCAGCACCATTTAAGCAATTATTTTCCCCTGGACCCTGTTGTTGTTAGGTGCTGTGGAGTCAGTTGCGACTCATAGTGACTGTATGCACAACAGAACTAAACATTGCCTGGTCCTGCACCATCCTCACACTAGTTGCTATGTTTGAGCCCATTGTTGCAGCCACTGTGTCAATCCATTTCATTGAGGGTCTTCCTCTTTTTCACTGTTCCTCTACTTTTACCAAACATGATATCCTTCTCCAGGGACTAGTCCCTCCTGATAACATGTCCAAAGTAATGAGACAAAGTCTCACCATCCTCGCTTCTGAGGAGCATTCTAGCTGTACTTCTTCCAAGACAAATTTGTTCATTCTTCTGGCAGTCCATGATATATACAATATTCTTCACCAACACCATAATTCAAAGGCATAAATTCTTCTTCGGTCTTCCTTATTCATTGTCCAGCTTTCGCGTGCGTATGAGGAGATTGAAAATACCATGACTTGGGTCAGGTTCACCTGTCATGACATCTTTGCTTTTCAACACTTTAAAGAGATCTTTTGCAGCAGATTTGCCCAATACAATATGTCATTTGATTTCCTGACTGCTGCTTCCGTGGGTGTTAATTGTGGATCCAAGTAAAATGAAATCCTTGACAACTTCAGTCTTTTCTCTGTTTATCATGACGTTGCTTACTGGTTCAATTCTGAGGATTTTTGTTTTCTTTATGTTGAGGTGTAATCCATACTGAAGGCTGTAGTCTTTGATCTTTATCAGTAAGTGCTTCAAGTCCTTTTCACTTTCTGCAAGCAAGGTTGTGTCATCTGCCTATCACAGTTGTTAATGAGTCTTCCTCCAATCCTGATGCTGTGTTCTTCTTCACGTAGTCCAACTTCTCAGATTATTTTCTCAGCATACAGATTGAATAAGTATGGTGAAAGGATACAGCCCTGATGCACACCTTTCCTAATTTTAAACCATGCAGTATCCGCTTGTTCTGTTTGAATGACTGCTTGTTGGTCTATGTACAGGTTCCTCAAGAGCACAGTTAAGTGTTATAGAATTCTCATTCTTCACAATGTTATCCATAATTTGTTATGATCAATACCTGGACCCTAGTAACCACTAATAAACTTTTTTATCTATGCATTTGCCTATTCTAGATATTTCATATAAGTGAGATCATACAATATTTGTCCTTTTGTGCCTAACTTACCAGTGTTTCACTCAGTATAATGTTTTCAAGGTCTGTCCATCTCGTGTCAAGTATCAGGAGTTAATTTCTCTTTATGGTGGAGTAATATTCCTTTGTGTGGATATACAGCATTTTGTTAATCTGTTCATCTTCCAACCCTTTTTTTAATCATATGTTCTATTTTTATTCTAATTTTTTGACTCTTCATTCTTTGATTATGTACATTTTTACCTTTCTTTTTTATTGTTGTAAAAATATATATAACACAACATTTGCAAATTCAACATTTTTCAGGTGTACAATTTAGTGATATCAATTACATTAGTCATGCTGTGCATTTATGCCCCATAAACGTTGCAAAATTTCCTATTGCCGTTAACAAACTCACTGCTTCCTAAACAATGGTTCCCCTTTTCTTCCTCTCTCTAGCTCCTGGTAACCATTAATAAAACTTTAGTCTCTATACATTTGCGTATTCTTGTTATTTTATCTAAGTATGGTCATGCAATATTTGTCCTTTTGTAATGACTTATTTTACTCAGCATAATATTTTCAAGGTTCATCCATGTTATAGCATGTATCAGGACATTATTGAGTAGTATTCCATTGTGTGGATATACCACATTTTGTTTATTCATTTTCCAACCTTTTTGACATGAGTAATATGGGTAGGCAATTAATAAAGAGGTAATAGATTCATTTAGGTATTTCAAATAATGTTTGTGGTGAACAAATGAATTCTTTGATCTGAAATAACTGCTGGCAGTTGTGATATGCATAATAGTATATAGGTCTCTGCAGAAGAGATTTTGTGATTAAAAAAATTATTAAAGTACAATTGAACTCTTCAGACGTATTCCTTTAAAAATGTTCTGTAATTCACACTTTTCACTGAACCAGACAGGTCTCTCCTCTTGCTTAGACTGAGTTAAAAACTAAAACCAATTGCTATCAAGTCGATTCCAACTCATGGCGACCCCATGTGTGTCAGAGTAGAACTGTGCTCCATAGGGTTTTCAATGGCTGATTTTTCCAAAGTAGCTTGTCTGGCCTTTCTTCAAGTCCATCTCTGGATGGCTTGAACAACCAACCTTTTAGTTAACAGCCAATTGCATTAACCATTTGCACCACCTGGGACTCCTAGACTGCAGTAAAGAGTTTTAAAATACATGAAGCTGTTCCTTGGTGGCTCAGACGGTTAAGCTTGCTCAACTACTTGCCGAAAAGTTGGTGATTTGAACCCACTGAGAGGTGAGGCACCTCGGAAGACAGACCTGGTGATCTGCTTCCAAAAGTTCATGTCTTTGAAAACCCTATCAAGCAGTTCTGCTCTGAATATATGGGGTGGCCATGAATCAGAATCTATTCGATGGCAAGTAACAACAACAGCAAATTGTATGAACCATTTGAATGACCTGTGTCTGTGTTCCTTTCCTGGATAACCAGGAGTTGGCAGTATAATATCTGTCTCCATTTACTACTGCCTTTTGTTTCAGTTAAATGAGACTTTGTATTTGTAGGAGAAATAGGACTTATTTTCCTTAAATGCTCAATTTTTTTTAAGGCTGGTGACATGGAAAATAATTATGGAAGATGACTAAACCCATTGCCGTTGAGTCGATTCTGACTCATAGCAACCGTACAGGACAGAGTAGAACTGCCCCATAGGGTTTCCAAGGAGCAACTGGTGGATTCGAACTGCCAACTTTTTGGTTAGCAGCCTGAGCGCTTAACCACTGCACCACCAGGGCTCCATGGTAGATGACTATGTCAGTGCAAATGAAATAAATGGATTATTGTGAATCTAATAATTTTGGAAAATTATTTAAAAGCCATGCATAAGAACTTTGAAATATGCAAAATGCTCAGGAACTTTTTTTTGCAGGACTTAATTTCTTTATAAAATAAAGGCCATCATAGGTGACATTTAACAGAATTTTATGAAATTCTTAAGTTGTCTGAGTTTGATTCTATCTCTATTTAAGTGTAGCAGTTAATGCCCCCAGCAACCTGCTCTGCAAATCCGTCACAACGATAAGAGGCCTTGATCTACGCTTAACAGATAAGACTTAAAATGTCATCTTTCTCATAGGTGTTTGAATTTAAATTTTGGCTCTTTTAAAGACTGAAAAAAAAATATCTCAAATGGTGGACTTATCAGGCAGCTCAGTGAGGTGGTATGTAAGGGGAGATGAATTTCCAGGGGCATTTGATTATACTTAACCACTCTATCTAGTGGCAGTTTTCGTAAGGCCAACATTAGGCAGGAGCCCTGGTGGCAAAACGGTTAAGAGCTCAGGCTGCTAACCAAAAGGTTCAGCAGTTTGAATCTACCAGCCACTCCTTGGAAACTCTCTGGGCAGTCTGTCCTATAGGGTCACTATTCTGACTATGAGTCGGAATTGACTTGTAGCACTCAACAACACCAACATTAAGCAATGTTGACAAAACTAATTCGTACCTTTTTGAAATTATGGACATAATCTTTAGAATTTTCTTGACTACTGCTTGAGGTTAAAAGGGGCAAAGCACTTTATTCTTCATTAGTGGATGAGCAGATCAAATAGAAGGAAGCTGTAGCAAAGCACATTACAGCTGTTTTGTAAGCAGAGTATTGAATTTTGGTCCTGTGTTTCTTATCTGTTGCCTCATGTGAAGTTAGAAGGTAATACATAAATGATAAATTAATATATGATGTAATATTTGAGATGCAACATTAGGCATTAGTCATACTCTTTCATTTTTCCCCTTTTAAAGTTACAATTGGACTGTCTGCTTTGATTAAAAAAAAAAAGTATAGCTACATTAAGGAGCCCTCATGGTACAGCGGTTAAGTACTCGGCTGCTAACTGGAAGGTCATCGGTTCAAATCCACCAGCTGCTCCTTGGGAGAAAGATGTGACAGTCTGCTTCCATAAAGACTACAGCCATTGGAAATCCTATGAAACGGTTCTACTCTGTCCTATAGGGTCAGTATGAGTTGGAATCGACTTGATGGCAATGGATTTGGTTTTTTTTGTAACTACATTACATTTTATAATTTGTATTGACATCAAGATGTTTATTGCAAAAAAGCTTGTTAAATCCCAATTTAAAGGAAGGAGCACATGCTGTGAACAGGGGAGACAGTTATTCTGGCTGGATCTCTCACCACTTTAGTGTGAAAATCATGTTCACTGAGAACTGGCTCAGTGTGTTCAAATGATTATTTGCTATTAAGGGATTTGGGGATTCTTTTTCACTTTAGGGTCAGTACGACTTCGCGGTGGCAAGAATGAGTTTGAAGGCACAGTGGAAGTATTTGCAAATGGTGCTTGGGGCACAGTCTGTAGCAGCCACTGGGATGATTCTGATGCGTCAGTCGTCTGTCACCAGCTGCAGCTTCGGTGAGTTTCCCCATCCCTGGACAAAGCAGTCTGCTCACATATGAGAATAATACTGGACATCCATGATTGCTATGGAAAGGTGACGTTTTCCTTCCTCACTTTCACCTTCCTCATTCTCACTCTGCAAAAGAGCTATGAAGAAAGGGCCCAAGTGGAAAGAATGAATTTCTAATCCACAAATGTATTTCAGGTATTACTACCGTCATAGAACTAAGAAATGAGCAAATGCTAAGTGGACAAAGGGTAAACATATCTTTTGGTCTTTGGCTTTAACAAAATAGTTGTTTAGGTCTAGGAAGCAAGTAATATGAGTCTAAGAATTGTAATTTTTCAGTAGCTCGTGCAGCCTAAGTTGTCCCGGGCTTTATTATTATTGTTGTTGTAAAAACATAGATAACACGACATTTGCCAATTCAACATCTTTCATGTGTACAATTCAATGACACTGATCACTTCCATCCTGTTGTGCTACCATCACCAATATCCATTGCCTAATTTTCCATCACATAAGCAGAGATTCAATGCATCCTAAACAGTGATTCCTCCTTATCCCACCCTTAGTAACCACTATTAAACTCTGATCTGTATACATTTGCCTGTTCTGGTATTTCATATAAGTGGTATCATGTAATATTTGCCCTTTTGTTAATTAACTTACTTCACTCAGCAAAATGTTTTCAAGATTCATTGGCTTTTTTTTTTTTTTCATATATCTTAGCCATCTTAATGGGAATGAAGTGGTATCTCATTGTGGTTTTGATTTGCATCTCTCTGATGGCTAATGACGTTGAGCATCTTTTCATGTGTTTTGGTTGCCATTTGAATGTCCTCTTTGGTGAAATGTCTCTTCAGGTGGTTCATTGGCTTTTAACTTTCTGCTTTTAGCCATCCACAAGTTCATTTTGTGTGTGTGTGAAGGAAGTGATATTCACCTATGTTCTTATCCTGGAATGGGTTAAGGGGTTATATCCTGGGCCTCAGGTGCTTTGATCAACCCTTGAAGTGTCCTGCCATTCTGAGAGGCTGTGGTTCTCTGCTCAGGGACCAGCTCCTCCATAACTGTAGACATGCTCTTTAAAACAGGTCCGTGTACATTGACTTCCACGAACCCCAGCACTTTCATGCCGGTGCCATGGTGCTTCACCAGGAGCTGAAAGCTCCATTTTGTTGTTCTCTTTTTATGTCTTAGGTAATTTTTCCTAAGTGCACATAGTATATATTTTTCTTGGCGTTTATTTCCAGAGATCTTTAGAAAGCATGGGAGATATCTTGCTATTAAAAATGCAGGTCTAAAAGACTGCAAAAAAGATGTGCAATTTACAAATATTTTGGATTAATAACCAGGGAGTGCTGATATCTAATGTGATGATACAAAAGGAGCAGTTACTCAAATCTAGTCAAAATAGTAAGAACTTTAATTTGCCAGCTCCCTCTGCTCTTGTCACTGAGAAGGTGGAGGAATAGGTATTTAGTAAAGGTATTTTAGTAAACCTTGAAGGTCTAAGTTTTATTCAGATTATCAGACTCTTGTTGTTATTAGAGAAGCAAGTGGAGCTAAGGCATTAAAGTTATTAAATTAAAATTAAGTTAGCTATTTTTAAAAATGAGGGCTAGTATAAACCAGGATGAAAGAAGTAGTAATTCCAGAATCTATAAAATTTTTAGGAATGTTAATTACTATTTTTATCAATGAATATTTAGCCTTGCAAACAGCCGTTGGCAGGTGGGAAGATCACACTGAATATTGATTTGATGCTTTTTTCCTTTGAGGACTGGTAGATCTAACAAATTTGTAGGCTGGTCTTCCCTTATATACATATCTACATGTGCTTTTATTACCCCTGAAAATCATGGAAGAAAAAAACATTTCCTATGAGCCTCAGGCATAAAGAAAGCAAGGATAATATAATGGAGATGTGAACTACAGTGTGGTTACTAGTCTTTTTATTGATGAAAGAATGTAACCTATCTTCAGCAGACATAAACTTCAGGTAAGCCCATCTGATTACTCATATCATCCCTCATTAGTCCATTAAAAAAAAATTTGCACAATAACAACAGAGCAAGCCAGCTTTATTGCTGTTGAGACATATTTCTATTTTAGACATACCCCGAATATTTATCGTTTGGTTGATGGAAGCTGTAGCATGGAGACAATTCTAATTCTAAAGATTACCATATTAATCAGATAAGCATTTGATTTTTTTAAAAATTTTATATCAGCTTGTACACATCAGAGGTTATTTTTAAAAATGTGCGGATTGGATGTGCTAAGAGTAGAGCCCATCTGCAAGTTATTATTTTAATAATCAGTTTCAAAGTCTTACTAGCAAAGAATATATATATAAGATTTTTAAAAATTATAAATACATTGCTCTCTTGATATTATCTTGCTTAGATGCAGTAATAATAATAATTTTTGAAAATGCTAGCATGGAATACTAGAGTCAGAAAGAATCCTCAAGCATCCAGATGTCTCATTTTGCACATTAGAAGACAGAGCCTTGGAGAGTGATTTGTAGCTAAGTCCAGACCAGAATCCAAGCCTCATTGGGCCTCATGCCACACTTCTTCTGTGAGGCCACTGAGACTCCATTTTTATATCTATAGTATGTGCCCATTTTCTTCTAAAGACAGCCATAGGTAGTAAAGGCACATACATATCAATAGTTATTCAAGATTGTTAAAAACACTTTCAGATTGCCATAGATAATCAGCCTAAGTTCCAATCTGGCATTTTGATTCCCTTGAAATTTATGTAATCCATTGATTTTTTCTGTCCTTTTTTCCCATATTCATCTTTGTTGGTTTTTTTCCATTTTTTAAAATTTAAATACTTTGATAAAAAAAAATGTCACCTACATTTTTAAAATCTAATATTGATCATTCTACTTCCAGAGGAAAAGGAGTAGCAAAACAAACACCGTTTTCTGGACTGGGCCTTATTCCCATTTATTGGAGCAATGTTCGTTGCCGAGGAGATGAAGAAAATATACTGCTTTGTGAGAAAGACATCTGGCAGGGTGAGACGTGTCCTCAGAAGATGGCTGCTGCTGTCACGTGTAGCTTTTCCCATGGTAAAAAAAAATATATATATTCTCTTATTTTACTTTTACTATGTTTCAAACATGGTTTCAGATGTTAAGAGTGTCTAGTTAAATCATTTCCTGCTAGAGTTTAAACACAGCAGTAAGTCTGATTCACCATATTCCACATTTTAATCAAATAGTCTTCAAATGAATGCATCTAACAACTGTAATCTCATTTTTATGTTTACATAATTTCTCATTTTAAAAAGTCTCCTATTTTATATGCTTATAGGAATATTATATACTATATATTATATACTATATACATATATATGGCCCTTGTAGCACAGTGGTTAAGCGTTCGGCTGTTAAACACAAGGTCAGCAGTCTGAATCCACCAGCTGCTCCTTTGAAACCCTATGGGGCAGTTCTACTCTGTCCCATAGGGTCATTATGGGTTGGAATCGACTCGACGGCAATGGGTTTGGTTTGGTTTTGGAAATGTACATATATATATTACACTGTACTACATACTGTATATGAAACATATGTCTTGGTAATGGAAAATCATAATGGACTTTAAATGGAAAATTCTGTTGAAACCAAATATAAAATACAGCAAACACAACAAAATATTTTTTCATTGTAGAATGGAATATAATCATGATATCAGTGTTCTCCTTTAAGTTGTAGGTAGCACATTCCCTAGAAATGGATTGCTGTCTTGCATGAGGGCTTCTTCCAAGCACATACTAGGTATATGGTGATTAACAGTACGGTTTCAGTACCAAAAAACCAAACCAAACTTGTTGCCATTGAGTTGATTCCGACTCATAGTGACCCTAGAGGACAGAATAGAACTGCCCCACAGGGTTTCCAAGACTGCACATCTCTACAGAAGCAGACTGCCACATCTTTCACCTACAGAGTGGCCAGTGGGTTCAAACCTCCAACCTTTCGGTTATCAGCTGAGCACTTAACTACTACGCCAGGGCTCCCTGGTTTCAGTACAAAACAATGTATATGTTCAGATGAATGTAAGTAGAGGAGGAAACAGTTGCCCTCCAAGATGGCTGATAGGTTTTTTTGTGGGCCATGATACATTTTAATGTTTGACCGCAATCTTCTTATACTCTTATAGAATTTTATTTTTTGCATTTTCCTTGGGGATAACAGCATGACCAGATGTCCCAGGTCTTGAAGTGCTACCAGCTAGCCCAGGGCAGTGGTTTCTGTTTGATTACAAGTATCAGGGAGGAATTGAAAAGCTCCCACCACAAAACACGCGAAGACCCAGCTTAGGGTAATTTCTGTAAATTGTCTGGAAAAACTAGTGGAAATCTGTGGAACAGGTGTGTGCTCTGAGAGTTTCGACTCTGTTTGGGGGTGGAGAGGGGGCATGTTAATGCTGGATGGCATCATGTAAGGTTTTCCTTTTCCTTATTTGAATCTCCACCTTTGGGTGATGCTGCTTTTGCTGAGCACATATTTATGCAAGGCTGCTTCAAGGATGATGTGAAGATTAACTAAAGGGGAGACCTAGTTAGGGGGTGGGATGGGATAGAATCCAGAGATAAAGGTATGATAACTGTCTGCAAGGACTACCATCTGGATTAGAAGATGATTCCAGAGAGCAGAACTAAGAGCACTGAGTAGAAATTGCAAGCTGTTAGAGTTAGTCTCAGTTCGAGAATGAATTGGAGAGACTTTTAACCCCCTACTCAGGAATTGAAGCGTAGGTTGGACAGTCACTTGGTAGGGATTGTAGAAGTTATTTTTACATTGAGTCATGTCTTGATGACCATTCAGATCCATTCCAATTCATTTAGAAATGTTATTCAATTAAACTTTACATAGCTGGTTCCATAGATGGGTAAAATTCATATCTAAGATTGCTGTCTCTTTTTTTCCATTTTGTTTGTTGATTTTATTTAATCATTATAGAAGAAATACATGGAACATGCTAAAAAAGAAATCACATCCTTTACAATAGATGATCAAAAGTAAAAGTTTCTTCCCACTTGCATCCAACCCTTTTCCCACAAAATAACCATGGTTTTAATAGTCTAAATTATTTGTGCATACATCAATAATATAAATATATCCTTTTTAAAAAAGCACAATTGTTGCATCCTGTTTTTTACACAAATGTGTGAATAGAAGGACAGTATGTGTTTGGGGGTAAGAGTGGGGGAGAATGGCTTATCAGTATGATGTGCCCCTTAATGGCAGGAAAGTGCCATCTGCTAGGCAGTGTCTGCCCCAGTGTATTATATGGTGGTTGGAACTCCACATTTCCAGATGTACTTCAGATAACTTATAGACTGTCTACTCTGTTTCTTTGTCCATTCGTGTGGCGATAGCTCAGTCTTTTAATTACAGTAATTTTTATAGTATGTTTTAAAACCTAGTAGGATTAGCCTCACATCACTGCTCTTTTGAGGATTTTGTTCTAGATATTTTTGCTCATTTATTCTTCCATATGAACTTTATCATCAGCTTGTCTAGCTCTGGTGGTGTAGTGGTTAAGAGCTCAGCTGCTAACCAGGTGCTCCTTGGAAACCATATGGGACCGTTTTACTCCGTCCTGTAGGGTCACTATGAGTTGGAATTGACTTGATGGCAACGGGTTTGGTTTTTGGATTTTTGTCTAGCTCCAGGAAAAAAAATCGGTATTTTTATTGGGTTTGCAATAAATTTACATGTTAATTTGGGAAGAATTAACACCTTTATTGTCTTGGGACATCCTATTCATGAACATGGATGTCCTGCCATTTTCCAGATCCACATAGGTGACTTCCAATGATGTTCTAAAGTTTTCCTGTTAGGTTTGAGTATTTCTTGTTATGTTTATTTTTAGAAATTTTATCTTTTTTGTTGTTGCTATAGTAAAAATGCTTTTACTCCTATATATCTTCTAATTAGTTATTATTTGTATATATGAACCCAAACCTGTTGCCATCAAGTTGATTATGACTGATAGTGACCCTAGAGGATGGAGTAGAACTGCCCCACAGGGTTTCCAAGGAGCTGCTGGTGGATTCGAATTGCCGACTCTTTAGTTAGCAGCCATAGCTCTTAATCACTGTGCCAACAGGGCTCCTGTATATATGAAGGCAACAAACTTTTATTTTATGCTACTTTACTGAATTCCTTTCCAAATGATTTTTGTTTGTTTGTTTGGTGGGGGAGGGGGGCAGTGGATGGAGGATGTTGACTAAACTTCATCTTTACACTTTTTTATATTTTAATAATTGCATATCTAAGAAAAGAACTTATTTTAAAATAAAAAGTGACATTACAAAATACAAATGCAAGGTAATATGCCATAATGGTTCTAGGTTGTAGATGATTTTTAAATTTCCTCCTAAAATTTTTTTTTTTCCTGCTCCAAGCTTACCACATGGGGCAAATATAATAACTTAAAATACTTATACATCTTTCCATCACTTTTCCTGCATTTTCAAAGTCCGTTAAAGGAAAAATAAACATAATGATTTATGAAAATTATATTTCTTACCATCATTTAGCCTTTAGTAACTATAAAGAGCTCATATATAATACTTGTAAGAACAGTTATATTTATTAAACCTGTCCTTACCCTTTTATAAATTGTGTTAGTTGGCTTATGTAAGTAAATTATATTACAAATATCAGGATGCTCTATATGCAACTATTTAGTTACCTGGATCTCTGTTGCACAACTCAAGTTTGATATTTGAATGTAAGTGTGCATAGATAGGTGTTATAGGTTGAATTGTGTCCGCAAATAATGTGTTTTAAATTCTAACCTCTGTGTTTGTGGTTATAATCCCACAATTTGTTATATTAATAAGACAGGATTAGTGTAGGGTGTGTTTTAAGTCAATCTCTTTTGAGATATAAAAGAGATTAAACAAGCAAGCAAAAGAAGCAGAGACAAAGGAAGAGAGATGCCAAGCCACATGAAGATTGCCCAGGAGTAGAAGCACAAAGAGACAAGGTCCTTCCTCCAAAGCCTGACAGAGAGAGAGCTGTCCTCTAGAGCCAGCACCATGAATTTGGACTTCTAGCTTCCTAAACAGTAAGAAAATAAATTTCTGTTTGTTAAAGCCACCCACTTGTGGTATTTCTGTTATAGCAGCACTAGATAACTAAGACAATAGCCACTTATGCTGTGAAAGAATTAGAAACATATTTCCCTGTGGATAACTGATTAGCATTTGCAGGTAAACTTCCTGATATGGACCACTCCTGTTCACTTTTTCTATATACATCAGTTATTTTAAAAAAATAATAATTAGACTACCTTACTATTTCTCGAACAATTCAAAAGTGTTTCCATACTTTTGTTCATACTGTTCATTTTGCTTCAACTGCATTCCCCACATCTCTGACTTCCACAATCCCACTCATCCATCATGGTCCTCTTCAAATACCAGCTTCTTCACAAGAGATTCTTTAACTACATCCAACTGTGAGTAAGCTCACTGTCTTCTGAACCTCTGCAGGGTTTTCTTGATAAATTCTTATCTGTACTCATTTTAGCCATGTCCTGAGGCAATGAACTTCTTAAGGGCGGAGTCTGTCTAATGCCCATTTGAGCACCAGGTAGCACCTACTGCAGTACCTTGCGCACAAAAGATTCTTAATATCTCTTTGTTAAACAAAATTGAATGAAAATTTGGGGTATCCTTTTTAGGTCTTTTGCTGTCACTTGCCAGTCCAGTCAGTCATCCACCAAATGTTTGTTATGTATGCTGGCCACCATTCTAGGTCTTGGGAGGGAATAGAGGTGAAAGAGAAAGATGGTGTCTCTGACCTCAGTTCCAGCTGGGAGGAGGCAGACAATTGACATGTAAACCAATAAATAAATGACAATTTTAGGTAGAAGTAAATACTATGAGGAAGGCAAAATTAGGCAGTGTATGAAAGTATCTTGGGACGCTGTCTAAACAGCTAAACTAGAGTAGCCTAGGGAGGCTGCTTGAAGAAGGGGCATTTTGGAGTTGAGACCTGAATGATGAGAAGGAGGCAACCATGTAAAAATCTGCGGTAACATTATTCCAAGGAGAAGGAACAACAAGTGTAAAGACCCTGAGGCGGGAACCAACTTGCGGTGTTTATGGGACAAAAGGAAGAGGGCATTGTTGCTACAGTCTAGCACATGAGGCCAGGATTGGAGAGAAATTCAGAGACTGACAAGGACTAGATCAGGACATAGTAGACTATATTAAGGAATTAACAATGGAAGCCTTTGGTGGTTCTTAACCAAGGAAGTGAATGTGAACTGATTCATGCCCAAATGAATTTTCTATATTGTATTTTAAAGGTACTGGTCATCAACTTGCTATAATTAGTTATAATGATTTCACAAATATAAAAATAATTCTGTACTGAAAATCTATTATACACATAAGTGCTGTTATTAATAAGTACATGTTAGTAATGCTCAAGCTACTGTAAATTAAAAAAAAAAAATCAATGTCACCACCATAATACCATAAAAATCAAACCTACTTCCAGTAAACTACAGCCTTTGAATGTGTCTTCTCTGGTTTCACAGGTTGTTGAAAAGTGAATTGAGATGATTTCCTTTTAAGAGCTAGTTGTATGAACATAAGTTGATCTGGAGTGTTTTAATTGGTCAAGATCACCATTATATATGTGTGTATGTGTGCATATCACTGAAGTGGCTTAATAAATATTGTTTAATTATTGAGAAGGAGTCCCTTGGTGGTGCAAATGGTTACTGATCAGCTACTAACCAAAAAGTTGTAGGTTTGAGTCCACTTAGAGGCACCTCGGAAGAAAGGCCTGGCAATCTGTTCCCAAAAAATCAGCCATTGAAAACCCTGTGGAACACAGTTCTACCGTGACACGCATGGGGTCCCAATGAGTCAGAACCTACTCCACGGAAACTTTTTTTTTTTTTAAATTATTGAGAATGGCAAAGAAATATACCTAATTTACTGCTTGCCTTAGTTTCTTAGTGCTGCTATAACAGAAATACCACAAGTGAGTGACTTTAACAAAGATAAATTTATTTTCTCACAGTTTAGGTGGTTAGAAGTCTGAGTTCAGGGCACCGACTCTAGAAGGAGGCTCTCTCTCTCTGTTCTGGGGGAAAACCCTTGTCTTCCAGCTTCTTTTCCTCTGTTCCTTAATGATCTCCACGTGGCATCAGTCTTTCTCTATTTGTGCGTGCTTGCTTCTGTGCCTAAATGGCTCCTTTCATATTCAAAAGTAATTGGCTTAAGATATACCCTATTCTGAATATCTAACTCAATTGACATAACAGTTTATAAAGAAAATCTTCTACATTCTACTTTGGTGAGTAGTGTCTGGGGTCTTAAAAACTTGTGAGCGGCCATGTAAGATAGTCTATTGGTCTCACCCCGTCTGGAGCAAGGGAGAATGAAGAAAACCAAAGACACAAGGGAAAGATTAGTCTAAGGGACTAATGGACCACAATGACCACAGCCTTCACCAGACTGAGTCCAGCACAGCTAGATGGTGCCCGGTTACCACCACCAACTCCTCTGACAGGGATCACAATAGAGGATCCCAGACAGAGCTGGGGAGAAATGTAGAACAAAATTCTAACTCACAGAAAAAGACCACACTTAGTGGCCTGACAGAGACTGAAGAAAACTCCGAGAGTATGGCCCCTGGGCACCCTTATAGCTCAGTAATGAATTCACTCATGAGGTTCACCCTTCAGCCAAAGATTAGACAGGCCCATAAAACAAAATGAGACTAAAGGGGCACACCAGCCCAGAGGCAAGGACTAAAAGGCAGGAGGAGACAGGAAAACTGGTAATAAGGGACCCAACATCGAGAAGGGGAGAGTGTTGACATGTCACAAAACAATATGTGTACTAATTGTTAAATGAGAAGCTAGCTTGTTCTGTAAACCTTCATTTAAAGTACAATAAAAAAAATTAAAAAAAAAAAAGGTACACCCTACACTGATATAGCCCCATTAGTATAACAAAGAAAACCCTATTCACAGGTGGAAGTATATCTACATGTATTTACAGCACATATTTTTGAGAGACACAATTCAGTCCATAACACTGCTCAACTTAAATATATAAGTTTAATCTGTTTTTAATTTTACATCCCACAGGCCCCACATTCCCGGTCTTACGCCTCGTTGGGGGGAGCAGTGCGTACGAAGGCCGAGTGGAAGTCTACCATGCTGGTCAGTGGGGAACTGTTTGTGATGACCAATGGGACGATGCAGATGCAGAAGTGATCTGCAGGCAGCTTGGCCTGAGGTTTTTATTTATTGTTTTTGTTTTGTTTCATATTTTGAATCTATTATTTTCATACCCAAAGGCAGGTGGTGTTTGTTTCAATTGTGCATTTCCTTGAACAAATAGAAAAAGCCACATTTTGATCTTTGTACTAGGCTATGGACTCCATGGAGAGAATTTATGTGTACTCTGCAGGTCTAACCTGCTCGTGTCTGAGCTTAGATAAAACTCTAAGCCTTTTACTACTTTTCATTGGTAGCCTTTATGTTACTCCCAGCTAATGACCAGCATTGTCAACCACAGTGACTTAACTGAAGTCATGTAATGAACACTAACAGAGTTAGGCTATAACTGAATTTTCACTCCTCTCCTCCCAGATAGTGTCTCAACTTTTGAACTTTGCTTCCTTATTTGTTAGTTATGTGCTTAGAATAAGGGATGTTTATTCATGTACAAAACCCTGGTGGTGTAGTGATTAAGAGCTACTGCTGCTAACCAAAAGGTCTGTAGTTCGAATTCACGAGGTGCTCCTTGTAAACCCTGTGGGGCAGTTCTACTCTGTCCTGTAGGGTCGCTATGAGTCAGAATTGACTCGACGGCAATAGATTTGGTGTTTTTTTGGTTATTCATGTACAAGTGATTAATTCCGACTCATAGTGACCCTGTAGGACAGAGTAGAACTGCCCTGTAGGGTTTCCAAGGGGCAGCTGGTGGATTTGAACTGCCGACCTTTCGGTTAGCAGCCGAATGCTTAACCACTCTGCCACCCAAAACCAAAACCCGTTGCTGTTGAGTCAATTCCGACTCATAGTGACCCTCCACAATTCCCAGGTAGGGTATGGAAATGAAGCATGTGCAATAAAGATAGCAGTATGAATATCATTATTCCCTGTTGCCTCAGTTGTAATTATTCTGGACTATTATGATTTCAGGTGTTCTAGTTCCTCTCTTTAGTGATTCTGAATATTTGATATAACAAGCCTGAAAATGTGTCTAAAATTGTATTAAGGGATTTTTTTTAAGTTAATATTTTACTTTAAATTTGAAAAATATTCTGTTTTGCACTTCGGAGGGCAGTGAAGAGACCTCTTGAGATTACAGCTTTTTTATCCATGTATCATTTTGTCCAATTAAGCATAATCCTTGGCATCAGAGCATAATTTATGAACCTTGAACCTTTTATACTCAATTTTTTTTGCAACTGACCCCCTTGTTTTTCAAAACTGTATTTATGTTTGTGTTGATGTAAAATAAAATTCAGACGTTGTAACATTTTACCTCTAAATACTTGAGTATATATATTTTTAAAATAAGAACATTGCCCTTCTTACTAAATTATCATGATCATAACTAATATAATTGGTCTTAACTTTGCTTAGTACTCATCATATTCAAATTTCCATAGTTGCCTCTACAATGTACTTTGCAGCTGGATTGTCTGAAGCAGAATTTAGTGCAGGACCATGCAGTACATCTGGATGTTACATCTCTAAGTCTTTTCATCTAGACAGCCTCTTTTTTTCACTAGACTGATTTGTTGAAGAGACCAGGCCAGTTGTTCTGGAAAATGTCTCACCTTCTGGATTTGTCTCATTTCCTCCTCCTAGTGTCATTTAGGTTTTTCCTCTGGTTCTTGTAATTCCTGAAATTGAAGATAAGGGCCAAATGCTTGATTAGATCAATGTAAACATTTTGGCTAGCAATCATTACAGGTGATGCATTCTCATCTTTAGGAGTCACGGAGAGTACCTCTGGTTTTTCCACCACTGGCAAAGCTAATATTGAGCACTGGGTTAAGACGATGTCAGCTTGATCCTTCCACTGGACAGACATTTTCCCCCTGTAACTGATCCTAGGATCTTACTACAAATTCACAGTTCATATATGGGACAGCAGGGACAGCAGCAAGCATGGCAAATTCTATTACTGGTAATATTACTAGTATAATCATTTTCTTCAGCAGTAGACCAATTAGTTCCTTTTGAGAAAAATGTAATTAATCATTAAATCTTTGAGACAGATTTTTAGGTGTTCTAACTGGGTATCAACTTTAAGATCAATTTTCCTAAAGTTTCTAGGTGTTGTGGTTGGAGTCAGCATAGCATAAGAATTATGAGCATGGCCTCATAACGACATGGATTTGAATCATACTTCTGGACTTGAGAAAAATTACAGAACTTCTCTTAATCACAGTTTCCTCATCCATAACATACTTCCTAATTTATAGGGTTTAGTGTCTGTAAGGAGCCTTGGTGGCACAGTGGTTAAGAGCTCCACTGCTAATGAAAAGGTCAGCAGTTCGAATCCACCAGCTGCTCCTTGGAAGCCCTATGGAGCAGTTCCACTCTGTCCTGTAGGGTTGCTATAAGTCAGAATCAACTTCACAGCAATGGGTTTGGTTTTTTTTTTTGATTTAGTGTCTATAAAAGGAGCCCTGCTGACACAGTAGTTAAGTGCTGGCCGGATGAAACTCACTAGCCGCTCTGCGGGAGAAAAGACCTGGCTATCTGCTCCTGTAAAGATTACAGCCTAGGAAACCCCAATGGGGCAGATCTACTCTGTCATATAGGGTTGCTATGAGTTGGAATTGACTTCATGGCACACAACAAGTGTCTATAAGGGGACATTGTTAGTTCAGTGGTAGAATTCTCACCTTCTGTGTGGGAGACCAGATATGGTTCCTGACCAATGCACCTCATGTATAGCCACCACTTCTCTGTCAGTGATGATTGTTTTGCTATGATGCTGAACAGGTTTCAGTGGAGTTTCCAGACTGAAATGGACTAGGATGGCACCGGACTGGGCAGCATTTTATTCTGTTGTGCACAGGGTTGCCATGAGTAGCGTGCCAAATCAATGGCATCTAACAACAACAAATGTCTATGAAGCAGTTAGCACACAGAGAAAGTATACAGTAGGGAGGTGGAGCCAACATGGCACTATAGACAGAAGCACCATGCTGTCCCTCTGCAGCAGAGACCCAGAAAACTAAGTAAAACAGATACACGCATCAATCCTGGAACACTAAGCATCAAATGAAGGAATAAAGAACTAGATCAAGCACCGAATGGAATAACAGACTGACAGAGAGCAGAGAATAAGTAGAGCTAGGGAGTGTAGGTCGCTTGCCAGCTAATATGGCATGGATTTGCCATCTTGGACTACAGCCACCAAAGAACGCAGACAGTATGAGAAGGCAGCTTCACGGAGCTCCCGACAGGAGACAGAGCACCTGGTAACCAGGGATACATGCTTTCCCACCCTCCACCCTTTTTCCCTTTATGCTGCCTCTGCCACTTTCCAATGGGCCACAGTCGCTCGGCCGGAGATACACCAGCTCACTGTTGCCTGGATTCGTCATCTTGGAATTCAGCCACCAAGGACTGCAGACAGGAGGTACAGGAAGGCAACTTCACAGAGCTCCTAGCACGAGACAGAGCACTTGGTAACCAGGGATACACGCTTTCCTGCCCCACACCCTTCTGCTTTCCAATGGGTCATGGTCACTCATCCAGAGAGACACCAGTTCACTGCCACCCAGGCCCACCCAGCCCCTACTGGCCAGCCATTTCAGTGCCATTTTGTTTGTTTGTTTTTTGTTATTGTTTTTCTTTTTTTTTGGCTTTTTTTGTTGCTTCTCTCTCTCTCCTTTCCTTCCTTTCCTTTCTCTCACACAGCTAGCCCTGTGTGCCATCCCTTTCTCTTCTTGACGGGCTGTGATTTTTGGGTTTGTTTGCTTTGTTCTTTTCTTTTCTGTTTAATCACTCTCTCTCCTTTCCTTTCTTTCCTTTCTCTTGCCCCCCAAGCCCTGTGCCCCACCCCCACACCTTCTCAAGGAGCCATGCTGTACTGCTCGGCTGGAGGGTCACTGCACGTGGCTTCTCGGGTCTGTGCTGCCATCACCAACTGTCTCCCTCAGCGCCATTTTATTTGTGTTTTGTTTTTTCTTTGTTGTTGTTGTTTCTTCTCTCTCTCTCCCTTCCTTCCTTATCTTTCTCCCACCCACCTAGCCCCATGTGCCACCCCACCCCCCCTTCTTGGCAGGCTGTGCTGTACCGCCTGGCTGGAGAGCCTCTGGCACATGGCTTCCCCGGATCTGTACTACTCCCACACGCTGGCTCCCTCAGTGCCATATTTTTTATTTTTCTTTATCTTTCCCCTTTTCCTTCTCCCTCCCACCTAGGCCGTATGCTGCCTCCACCTCTTCCTGATGGGCCGTGCTGTGCCACCCAGCGAGGGAGACATCAACTTGCTGCCATCCAAATTCCACCCCACCCCCAATGACCGGCTCCCCCATCATCAAATTTATTTATTTTGTTGTTGTTTCTATTTTTATTTTATTATTATTTTTGTTTATTGGTCTCTTCTGTTTCCCCTTTTACCTTTCCTTTCTCCTGCCCACCTAGCCCTGTGCGCTGCCCATGCCCCTTCTCGACAGGCTGAGCTGAACCTCTTGGCTTGAGAGCCACTGGCACATGGCCTCGATGGATCTGCCCCGCACCCACTCGCCAAATCCTACAGTGCCACCATTTTATTTACCTTTTTTCCTTAATTTTTTTTCTTTTTGCTTGTTTTTGTTTTTGTTTCTCTCTCTTCTTTCTCTCCTTTTACTTACCCACTAAACTCCATACGTCACATCCTGTCCCCTTTTTCCTGCCTATCTACACCGTGCACCGAGTTCCATTCCCCAGAGCAGCACTGACGCAGTCCCCTGGATCCTGCCCTGCACTGCCCGGTGACCTCACCCCGTCAGCTCCAGTTCGTGCCACGAACTACTCATCCCCTCCCTTCCACCCCCGCTGGACCCACCCTGCTGCACCGTAGCTGAGTGACTGGCCCTGTCCACCTGGACAAGGTGGTGAGAAGTATCATGCCCACAGGTGAGCAAGCAACAAAATACACTCAGCCTGCCTGCCTAGATACAACCAAATGAAATAAAAAAGCAGGATGAAACAAACAAATCTACAATCAACAAATGAAGAAAAAAATTCCTGAATGTCCAGGAGACAGCAGACAATATCAACACATATAAAAAAACAAGACAGGATGGTGCCAAAAAGCTGCCTAAATAAAACACCCGGTGAACTTCTGGTAGAAGAAAAGGCATTGGAACTACCTGATAGGGAATTCAAAATTCTAATATTCAGCGTTCTGCAAGAGAAGAAGGAAAATGCAGACAAAAATAAGGAAAAAATAGACAAAATAGTGGAAAATACAGACAAAATCAAGGAAAACACAGACAAAGCAATGGAGGAATTCAGGAAAATAATACAAGAACAAAATGCCAAAATAAACAACTAGAAATCATAAAAACAGCAATTAAAAATTCAAAGGATAAATTGACAGTGCAATAGAAGGTTTTAGAAGAGTTATAGATTGAATTTTGTGTCCCCCCAAAACGTGTATGAACTTGGCTAGGCCACGATTCCTGGCATTATGTGATTTCCACCATTTTGTCATCTCATGTGATTTTCCTATGTGTTGTAAGTCCTACCTCTATGATGTTAATGAAGCAGGATTAGAGACAGTTTTGTTAATGAAGCAGGACTCAATCTACAAGATTAGGTTTTCTCTTAAGTCAGTTTCTTTTGAGGTATAAAAGAGAAGACAGCAGAGAGACAGGGGACCTCATACCACCAAGAAACAAGAGCCAGGAAAATAGCACATCCCTTGCACCTGGGGTCCCTGCACTGAGAAGCTCCTTGACTGGGAAAGATTGATGACAAAGACCTTCCCCTAGAATTGACACAGAAAGCCTTCCCCTGGAGCTGGCACCTTGAATTTGGATTTCTAGCCTCCTGGACTGTGAGAGAATAAATTTCTCTTTGTTAAAGCTATCCACTTTGGGTATTTCTGTTATAGTAGCACTAGATAATTAACACAAGGAGCACATGTGAAACAATGTTTTTTGTTCTCATTATTTTTTACTTTCTTTCTGTTTAGTTTATTTTAATTAAACATTTTTGCATTTAATATCATTATTGATATTTGATTTAGTGATATTAATATTTAAATATCATTAAAATAATATTCATGAAACAATGAAAATATAGAAACATATAAGGAAGAAGATAAAATGTCCAGTGATGTTTTAAGAGTGCATTTTAATACAAATAACTTTGCTGGGTGTCACTATTGGGGGCTTTTCCACTCCCATCCTGTGTTCTCCCTCAAGGAAGGGACACAGTTGAGAGGCAATTAACCAGGCCTTTTACTCTTTCCTAGAATCTGTGTCACACTGTGTCACACAGGGTAACATTTCAGTTACCCTGGCCCCAGTCTATATGGGGTCACTCGCAGACAATAGATGGTTGTAGGGTTTTTTCCCCACCTTGGGAATAAAAAGCCTTCGTTTTGTAACATTTTTGCCTAAATATTGTATGAAAATGATATTAGTATTTTAAATCTCTGAAAATTTGATAGGTAAAAATGCATTCTTGTTGTTTTAATTTAGTGAGGTTTATCATATGTCCAGTGGCCATGGATATTAGTTATTCTGTGATAGCCTGATCCTAACCACTGTTTTTTGACTTTTGGGTTTCCTATCTTGCTTAGGAAATCCTCCCTTATCCTCAAGATTATAAAAACAGTGTTCCTATTCTAACTTGTTGCCATTGAGTTGATTGCAACTCATAGCGACCCTACAGAACAGAGTAAACTGCTCCAAGGCTGTAATCTTTACAAAGCAGACTGCCACTTCTTTCTCCCATGGAGCAGCTGGTGGGTTTGAACTGCTGAGCTTTCGGTTAGCAGCCGAGCGCTTAACCACTGCACTGCCCTGGCAATCAGAGTCGATTCCACAGCAACGGGCACGAGTACGGTTCCTATTCTGCATCTGTCAGTTTGTTGAACTGTGGTGGCTTGCATGTTGCTATGATGCTGGAAAATATACCACCAGTATTTCAAACAACAGCAGGGTCACCCATGGTACACAGATTTCAGTGGAGCTTCCAGACTATTACAGACTAGAAAGAAAGGCCTGTTGATCTACTTTTGAAAAGTAGCCAATGAAAACCCTATGGGTCACAACGGAATATTTGTCTGATATAGTGCTAGAAGCTGAGTCTCCGAATAGAAGGCAGTCGAAATACACGGTGGCTGCAACAATGGAGTGAAGCATACTAAGGATCTTGAAGATGGTGCAGTACCAGACAACGTTTTGTTCTGTTGTACACAGGTTGGCATGAGTAGGAGCCGAACAGATGGCAACTAACAACAACAACAACATGTTCTTATTATTTAATCTTAGCCACTTCTTATTGTTTCTCTCTCTCTCTCTTTCTTAATATGGTTCTTTAAACCATCGGGGATTTACTTTTGTTTCTCTTATGATTAAATTTTATATTCTCTTATAATGGTTCTTGGTTTCCTTATAGCATCTAATCCTGGCTCAATGAATTTTAGCCCATTGAAATTTTCCTTAATAGATCTTTCTCTCTCCTGGCATTTATCCTAGGGCAAAGATCCAAGGAGGCTGCTTCCCTGCCTTTCTCTTAAGCTTTTCTAACTGGCTGCCCCATGACCCACCTCAGTGATCCTGTATCCTCCTGCTCTCCTCCTACTGTTTGCCAACTCTCAGTGTTCTCTAAACCAGTCTATATTTGCTTTCATTAACATCTTTCCTCTAGAAAAGGGTTTGCAGACTTCTGGGTGGGGGAGGGCCAGGCAGAAATATTTTTTTTTATTCTGCCATTGTAGCGTGAAAGCAGCTACAGATAATAAGTAAGGAATAAGTGTGGTGACACAGTGGTTATGATCCTGGCTGCTAACCAAAAGGTTGACAGTTCGAATCCACTAGGCAGGCGCTCCTTGGAAACTCTATGGGGTAGTTCTGTTCTGTCCTGTAGGGTCGCTATGAGTCAGAATTGACTCGATAGCAATGGGTTTGTTTTTTTACTCCAATAAAGGTTTATTTCTGGACAGTTTAATAGGATTTTCACATGATTTTCATTTCAAGTTTTCATCTTCTTTAGATGTTTTCACCACTATTTAAAATGTAAAAAGCATTTTAGATGGCTCACAGGCCATTTAAAAAGAGGTTGTGGGCCAGATTTGCCCACGGGTCATAGTTTGATGACCTCTGCTCTAGAGCCACCGTCTAGAGTTTCTTCTTTCCTACCCTGGATCCTCCCTTTAAAAAGGATCCCAGGTCTTAGATGCACAACTCTAAGTGATTCCCTTCTCTTGACCCAATTTTAATATAAACTTTAATGTGTTTAAAACAATACATTTCAAGCCCCCCAAATCCTGGAAATTACTCACAACTAATACACGACTTCAGAGTTTTATTTTCTGTGGATGTTAAACTGCTTCGTTGTTCAATTTAGTGTAAATGCTGTATGAAAGTTTTCTTTTCAGAGGGGATATCTATTCCACTACATGTAACCTTTAAAACATTTGAATTTCTTCACAGCCTTGTAGACTACTACCGCAAGATCAATTGGGTTTAAAAAATATTTTTCTAGAAACGTATATGCTTTGTTTGCAAAAATAAGTTATGGTTTGGCCACTATTTTTTTTTTTTTTTGTTAAAATACTCCATATGCTTACAAACACTTGAAAATATTTGCCTCTATTATCCATTTATAGCCTGGCCACAAGACTCAGGAACTGAATGGTGCAAGTCACAGCTTAATGCTCTTTGGGACCGTCATTGTATAGTCCTTAACACAGATTTGCCGAGTGTCTTTATAGGCTACAAATTACTTCCATAAACATTCTTTTTAAAATTACTTTAGGTAAATAAAACAAATTTACAACATTGAAAGCAGAAACTGTCAAGATTTTAAGTGATTACTCCCTTCCTAACTACTCTTCCAGGAGTCCCTGGGTGGCACAAATGGTTAAGCATTTGACAAAAGGTTGGCATTTCAAACCCACCCAGATGCACATTAGAAAGGTCACTGCTGTGAAAACCCTAGGAGTGCAGCTCTTCTCTGCACACATAGGGTCCCCATGAGTAGGCGCTGACTCCACAGCCAACTAACAGCAACCACTCACCCGACTCTACCTTTTGGGAATGAGGAAAACTGAAAACTATGACGTTTATTTAAACAAGTGGTTTTGAGATAAATTTTCTAGCAGTGAAAAATGTGTTATTCATCAACTGTCAGGGGGGAAACTCATTAACAGTGCCAGAAAAGGGGAAGGGGACTAATATTTATTGTGCTCCTACTTTGCATCAACAGTTTCTTACAAGAGTAACGTCCCCAAGATAGCCCAGTTTGTGAAAGATACAGAGCCCAGATTTAAATCCAAGAACCTGTTTCTACACCTACCTTGCCTCTTCAAGGATTCAGCTTGGAAAAAATAAGCCTTCTGGCATGGTCCATAATATATTAATATTTATATGTGTTTGTTGCACTCTTTTTTAGGCATATAGACACACTTTGAAACAATTGAAAACTTCATTTTAAAAATTCCCTTAATTGAGCTTTTATTACTTCTGTCTGGAGAAGTAGAAACTAGCTTTCTGTTCTGTCATTACATTTCCCTTGGCAAAACAAATTCTCTCACAAAATTAAGTCATGTGGCAGTATCATTTGTGTTAGAATTTCTTAGTTTTATTTCTTTTGCACATGTCCGATTAGTTCTAGATATTAATCTTTAATATTGTCAAGGAAGACTGCTCAGAGTTCACTGTACCACAAACACCAGATGGTGATTCAAGTGTTAAGATTTGAGGTTTTAAAATTTTAACTCCCCCCAAATCCGTGCGTAAACAGTCTACTTCCCTCTCATCTTCCTTCACACCTTCTCCTATACACATTTCTTTCTCCTTCCCCTTGGCACACTCTCTCTCTGAATTTTAAATGGAAAGTGAGTCAGGGAATAATGGAACATTCCCTAATACTTGCTTTAACGGTGTTTAAATTGCCATTTTTAATTTAAAAGCAAAATTCAGATATTTTGGGTTTCTTTTTTCAGACTTGTCTTCTCTTAATAGAAATTTCTATAATCTCTAGTAAAATTAGTCAAACAAGCGCCTCTTTAACCACAAAAGTTGACTATCCAAGACTCCTCCATTACTAAGGTATTATAGCCATTTAGCAAACTTTTTTTTTTCTTCAATATATTTTGGTTGTAAAACTGCAAGATAGTTATAGTGTTCTGAGAAAGGGGTGGCTGAAATGACCAATGGAGTATAGATGCAACATCACTGAAAAACAAATGACAAATATAAAAGCTCTAGTCTAAAAATTAAAAGGCCAAAGGGGGCTAAAAACACAATTTCTGAAGCATTAATCATTTTGATAGGTAATCATGATCTTCACTAAAATCTGGAGCTCTAGAATATGGTACTGCTTTGAATTGTGGGGGAAGTAAATCTAGTACAAATAAAAGACCCCAGTAAAGAGATGTTTTAGTTAGAAATAGGCTTGCCTGTGAGTGAGAGAGGACTACAAATAACAGTAGCTTAAACAAGATAAGTTTATTTCTCTCTCAAGAAGAGACCAGAAGTAGCCAGCCTGGGGCTGATGGCTGATGTGGCACTTCCCCAATCATCAGGGTACCAAGCTCTTTCTTGCTTAAGGTTTTACCATTCTTAGCATGTCATCTTATGGCCCAAGATACCTTCTCGAGCTCCAGCCATCACCTCTGCCTTGCAGTCAGCAGGAAGGAGGAAGGAAAGAACACTTCCTAAAAGGAGGGGATACTGGGAAATGTGGTCTTTATTCTGGATAGTCATTGCCCTCCTAAAACTCTAAGGTTCCATTACTACTGAAGAAAAGGAGAATAAACATTGGGTAATAACTGAAAATGTATAATGGCTGAAAATGTAACAAGCAGTAAAGGAAATATGGAGACTCATACTTGACCATTGGAGTGAATTGAAAAAGGGAAGTTTGGGGTAATCATGTTGTTGTTGGATGCTATTGAGTTGGCCCTGGATGGATAGGTACCCAATATACAATGGAATGAAATTCAGATTTCCAGGCTTTTCTCCCTAGTTTGTCTTACTCTGATACCTCTGCTGAAACCTGTTCAGCACCATAGCAACATGCAAGCCTCCACTGACTGACAGGCAGTGGCTGCGCATGAGGTGCATTGGCCGGGAATCAAACCCAGGTTTTTCACATACCTGTTGCTGTCAAGTCGATTCTGACTCATAGCAACACTGTAGAACAGACTAGAACTGCCCCATAGGGTTTTCAAGGAGCAGCTGGTGAATTTCAACTGCTGACCTTTTGGTTAGCAGCCAAGGTCTTCACCACTTCGCCACCAGGGCTCCACATGGAAGACAAAAATTCTACCACTGAACCACCAATGTCCTCATGTGGTTTAATCATAACTATGTCTTTACCAAGGGCAAAGGAAACAAGTCAGACCAATCTTTTATGTCTAATCCAGAATTCTTACGTTTTTATGTTCAGTGGTATTGCCAAAGCATGGAACCAGGCATATTTTGGGGAAGGATCTGGCCCAGTAATGTTGGATGAAGTACGCTGCACTGGGAACGAGCTTTCTATTGAGCAATGTCCAAAGAGTTCCTGGGGAGAACATAACTGTGGCCATAAAGAAGATGCTGGAGTGTCCTGTACCCCTTTGACAGGTAAGGAGTTCACCCCATTAATTTATCAAACCTTGCTCCCAACACATTTGGGCTTGTCACACCTCCCCAGTTCAATTTAGATCCTGTTACCAAATGAGCTTATAAATAAATTCCCCAAATCAAACTAAAAAAAAATTACCAAGAATTGTATATTAAAATGCTATATCCTTATTCATATGTATTTCTGAACTTTTTTAATCAGTGTTTCATTCTGTTGTATGTAGGGTTGCCCTGTGAGGCAGAACTGACTAGATGGCACCTAACACCACAACAAACCCTATAAAGCTAGATTGGAAAATATGACTTTGTTGCAATATGTAGTACCCAATAATCAGAATCAATGTGGAATGGTGTCTTAGTTTCTTAGTGCTGCTATAACAGAAATACTACAAGTGGGTGGCTTTAACGAACTGAAATTTATTTTCTCAGTTAGGAAGCTAGAAGTCTAAATTCAGGAGAAGGCTTTCTCTGTAGGCTCTGGGGAAGTGTTCTTGTCTCTTTTCAGCTCTTTTCCTCTGTTCTTTGGCGATCTTCATGTGGTGTGTGTCTTCCCCTCCATTTGTGCTTTCTTCCATCTGCCTTATCTACTCTTTTTATATCTCAAAGATGATTAACTTGAAACACACCCTACAGTGATATAGACTCATTAACATAACAAAGATATTATTCCCAAATGTGATTACATCCACAGGTATAGGAGTTTAGGATTTACAATGTATTTTGGGGGGGCACAGTTCAATCCACAACAAATGTAAATTTCAGATATTAGGTGTTATAATTATATATTTAATCCGTTCATCTGTTAACTTGTCTTGACTCTCAGAATATAGCTGGTAAAACCTTACATGGGATCGTTGATTAAAGCACACTATTAAAAAGACTAAATTAACATTGCTGTGCCCAATTTTCTGACTATCCCAAACAGCAGTGTACTTGTCAAAATGTTATGTGTTATAAGAAGGTTATGTGTGAGGGCAAATGGGTATGTGTGTAAGTGATTACACATTTTGTGAGAAAAAAAGGGAATGGACATACAAGAGAGGTTGGGTCATCACAAATCTATTCTGTAGCAAAAAGAACTGAAGAAAAAAAATGTTTAAATCTTTCTTTGGAAGCAAAATCGAAAGAAAGACTTGGTAGAGCCTATCAAGTGCTGAGTTTATGCCCTTCTATTTACTTAGTTAACACATGCTGTTGTTTTTATTAGCAGAGTAACACATTTACACACAATAGAAATACAAACTTTGTATTTACTGTTAATAGCAATATATAAGCTGTTTGTTATAGTGGAAAGAGCTTTGGGCTAGGAAAAAAGACCTGGCTTCCTACTCCCCAGTTCTCTCTTAACTTGCTGCTGTCAGGTCGATTCCAACTCATAGCGATCCTATAGGTCATGTGATTTATGCCAGAGCATTTCATCTTCTTGAGTCTCCATTTCCTGCTCTTTCAAATGAGGATTTTAGTGCCTGTTTTGCTGGCCTTGTGGTATTGCTGTGATGGCCAAATTGGGTAATATGTTTAACAGTGCTTTGCAGATTATAAAGTATTATAGTAATAGACGGTTCTGTTGTTGCTAAGAGTCTTACATTTGCTTTAAAAAAAAGAAAAAACCCAGAGATTCATGAAAAGTATGACCTTTATCCAAGATTGTTTATATGTTTCATTGGGATTATTTTGGTTGGAAATACTTTCAAATCTTCTTTTTTGGGATGAGTTGACTGTATTGTGTATCTGCTTGGAAGTTCTTTATAGGATTCTCTGGGGATTAATTATTCACTGAGTTCATAAGATTCGAATCTGGACTTGTATTATCAATGAAAGAACAAAGGTAAGATGTGTACCCAAGTTTTTATAATTTATATAGAATTTATTATTTATGGGTACTTAAGGACTAATACCACCCATCTTTTAGTTTGTTGTACTGTAGTGGTTTGCATGTTGCTATGATACTGGAAGCTATGCCACTGGTATTTCAAATACTATCAGTGTTACCCATGGTAGACACATTTCAGCGGAGCTTCCAGACTAAAACAGACTAGGAAGAAAAACCTTGCAATCTACTTCCAAAAATTAGCCAGTGAAAACCCTATGAATCACAACAGAATATTGCTTGATACAGTGCTGGAAGATGAGCCCCCTAGGTTAGAAGGCACTCAGAATACACAATAACCACAAGAATGGACTTGAGCATACCAAAATCATTAAGATGGTGCAGGACCAAATGTTTCATTCTGTTGTAGATGGGGTTGCCATGAGTTGGAGCCAACTCAGTGGCAACTAACAACAAGGAATAATAAATGCATTGACATGACAGATGACTCTTTATCCCAAATAGCTAATTCTGTCTCCATATTTCAATATTTTTTCATTTGTAGTTAAAATTTTGAACTATTTCTATGTTACTGTGTTTTCTTTCTTTTAAAATTTAAATGACTAGTATTGCTCAGACTTGAGAAGACTGAAGTTATGGGAAATTTCTCAAATATTTAATATGAAGAAATGTAAATAGCTATTTTGGAATTATAATAATTTATATTATATATAACCAAAAGAAAGAATATTTTATTAGGACAAATATGTCTTAAACTTTAGAAACTATTCAATGGCTTCAGGTCTTCACAGAACACATCATAAGTTTAACAGAAAACCTGGAGAGAGGCCTGAATACGGTGATATTTCTGGTGAAATGAAAATTATGTTTTTCCTTTTTTTTGAGAATTGGCTTGCTTAGTCTCTCTGTCTCTTTCTCATTACAGATGGGGTCATCAGACTTGCAGGTGGGAAAGGCAGCCATGAGGGTTGCTTGGAGGTGTATTACAAGGGACAGTGGGGCACCGTCTGTGATGATGGCTGGACAGAACTGAATACATACGTGGTTTGCCGACAGCTGGGATTTAAGTAAGATCCACTCAAATGCCAAATTATATTTTAAAAAGTCTCATTTTGTAATCTCTACTTGTAATTTCTGTTACACTAAAAATACATGTTCTATGTCTCTGTATCTATCTATCTATCATGATTCATCGGTGGAATTCTTGCCTTCCAAGCAGGAGACATAGATTATATTCCTGACCAATGCACCTCATGCACAGCCACCACCTGTCTGTCATTGGAGGTTTGCATGTTGCTATAATGCTGAACAAGTTTCAATCAAGTTTCCAGACTAAGACAGACTAGGAAGAAAGGCCTGGTGATCTACTACCAAAAATCGGCAATGAAAACCCTATGGATCACAATGGTCTGGTCTGAAATTGATCATGGGGATGTTGTAGTACTGGGCAGTATTTCGTTCCATTGTGCATGGGGTTGCCATGAGCTAGGGCTGACTCTATGGCAGCTAACAGCAACATCCATCTATCTGTCTATCTATCTGTCTGTCTATCTATCTATCAATCAATCGTCCATGGAAGTACAAAAATAAGAAACAATTACGTTTTCTAAGATGATGAATAAGCACCTCTTGCTATTTATCCCCTGTTTTTTTCCTGTCACCACCCGCCTTCTTTGATAATTGATTGAAGTCAATGACTTCTAGATCCCTTTGTGTCTCTTCAAGAAGACTGTATACTTTGAATGCTGTATTTTTTTCTGACACATCACTACTATTGAGTTTCGTTCGTTCTGACATCATTGTGTCCAAAATTGCAGAGAAGTCCTGTGTCAAATGCTTTCGTGTTACGTTATCCCCTTTCTCAGAATGTGATGACAATTATCACTTTTGTTTGAGAAAAACAGTCTTCTTGTCATGAGACGACCTTTAGAACTCACCCTTGGCCTCACCCTTCTGAAAGCCGAGTACCACACTTGGGAAATATATTTCATGTCACACACATAATGCATTCCAGAGTAAAGACTTAAGTTGGTCAAAATAACTGCAAATGATGTCTTTGAGCTAATACTTAAATGGGGCTCATGATGCCCCCTCCTTTTACTTTTCATATTTCTATGTCATGCTTAAAGTAGTTGTCTCAAGCTTTAACACTCTTGGCAAAATTATTTCATTTTAGCATGAGATAGAGCTAATTCACCAAACATTAAAACTATAGCTTTATTCATGCTAGTCAAGACCTTGTTTAAAAAAGTTTTTTTTTTTTTTTTTTTAAATTTATAAAAGTAATAAAAAACATTAGAGAAGTTTGGAAAAGAGAAAAAAGAAAAAAACTACCCATGATTTTTCTATTCTTACACCATTACTATTACAACTTGTGTTTAACTTTTTATCAGCTGTGGTAGTGAGCATGTAATTTTTGTATCCCACTTTTTTCACCTTTATGTTGCTATGTAGTCATAATTTTTAATGATATAATGTCAATTCAATGTTCATAATTTATGTAATATTTTGGTTAGTTTAATTTTCTTCTGTTATAAATAATGCTGTCATGAAAATATAAACACACATAATTTTCCCAAATTTTGAATCTTCTTGGACAGTGCAATTATTAGGTCAAGGGTTATGATATAATGGCCAAATAAATATGATGTACTATTAATAAGAATTACTTAATAAATGCCATTTCATCTGTTAGACTGATCGACAGATTTAGAGAGATTCATAAATCCTATTATTTACTATTTATTTTCATAAAATTTCTTCCTTATTAATGAAAACAATTGAGAGACACTGATTTTTCTCCATATTTATTTATTTTGTTTCATAGATCTATTCAATTTTTCTTGCATACATGGAATATCAGAAATTAATGATTCTAAAAATATTCTCAATAATGTGTTAAAAGTTGTAAATGATTGTGTTAGAATGTAGTAAAAGCATATGTTGCACTTCCTTTTTTAGTTTACTGAAACCTTTCTGAAAGAGAATATTCTTCTGGAATTAGAAAGAGGGTGAACTCTGAGAGTTTCTTTTTACGAAGAAAATCCCAACATACAATAACTTTCTATTATCTATCGTATAGTTGATATGGACAGATGATAACCAGATTGATGAATTCTGTGAAAAATGGTAGAAGTTGAAAAATGATAGTAATGTGAAATTTAGGTTAACTACTTTTTCTAGCCAAGGCTTGATTAGTCAGCAAAATAAGAGAAAAAGCCTTGAACGATTAATTAAAAGTTGCACTGTATTGATTTATTAAAATCATCCTGCAAAATAAATTTAGTAAATAGGGAATAGGAAAAATTATACCAGATAGAAAAATCTCTTCATATTCTTAGTACCAAAAAAAACCCAAACCAGTTGCCGAGTTGATTCCAACTCATGGCGACTCCATGTGTGTCAGAGTAGAACTGTGCTCCCTAGGATTTCAGTGGCTGTGATCTTTTGGAAGTAAATCACCAGGACTTTCTCCTGAGGAGCCTCTGGGTGGGCTCAAACTACCAACCTTTTGGTTAGTAGCTAAGCACTTAGTACAGAAATAATAAAAACATCCAGTGAGGGAAATGATTCACATAAAACTTATGAGGAAGAGTTGAATTTCATGGACTCTTAGAACTGAAATACAACTTAAAGATCTTTTAGCTCAGTGATCTCTGGAGTTTTAGATTTTACAGAACAAAAGAAAACAAAATTGGTGAGAGGGTGAAAGAAGGTGCAGAGTGGCTTAGTTACCATTGTTTAAATTTTCCAGATCTTTCCTATTTCTACAGCATACACGTTATGTATATAAGGGAGCCATGGTGGCACAGTGGTTAAGTGCTCGGCTGCTAACTGAAAGATTGGCGGTTTAAACCTACCAGTTGCTCCTATGGGGAAAGTTGTGGCAGTCTGCTTCCGTAAAGATTACAACCTTGGAAACCCTACAGGGTAGTTCTACTCTGTCCTATAGGGTCGCTATGAGTCAGTGAGTTATATATGCATTTGGAGTTTTTTTTTTTTGTAATGCAGTGTTGCAAATAGAGTCAATTGGAACACAAACATAATTTATCAAAATGAAAACATTGAATTTATATAACCTTATGAAAAATTGAGAATATTGTCCTTATTCTCATTTTGACGGGCAGAAATGCAAATTTCATCATGGATTAGGGACAGTGGTTGAGGAATCCCCTAACTAATACACACTTTCATTTTGGAGAAAGGGATACCTTCCTGATATCCTTAGGTCTTAGGATAAGGCCTAAAAGACGCTAATGAAATTAAATGAGCTCAGATGGCTCATCAGAGGCAGGCATAAGACAAGAATTCTCACTTTCTACTTCACAGTGTTCTTTCCATGGCACTATATTGATTTCCACCAGGCAGTGTTCGTTCTGTTCTACATAGGGTCGTTATGAGTCAGAACCGACTCCACGGCACTGAACAACAACATACTGATTTCAGGAATTTGAGATTTATCTCTTTTTCTGCATTCTCTGTAGTAGGTGGGTTAAACTGTAGACAAAACACAAGACTGAATGGAGGGACAGCATTGATTATTCATTAGTTACCCATTGAATTCATAAAGCATTGTTAAGATGGTTAAAATGTGTGATGCAGCAAACACTGCTCTTAGAACCGAGTCCTCAAGGTAGCAGAAAGAACAAATGCTTACCCTCTGAAGTCATTGCCGTTAATTAGGTTGTTTGTTTTGTGTTTGCGTTTCCTTGAAACAAGAGACAGCAGTTCTAGAAAAATCTTTATTTTATTGCCACAGATATGGCAAGCAAACCTCTGCAAACCATTTTGAAGAAAGAACAGGGCCCATATGGCTGGATGATGTCAGCTGCTCAGGAAAGGAAACCAGTTTTCTTCAGTGTTCCAGGAGACAGTGGGGAAGACATGACTGCAGCCATTGGGAAGACGTTGGTATCGCCTGCCACCCCGGGGGCGATGGACACAGACTGTCTCTGGGTGAGGACCAACCACAGCTTTCCAGCATCTGTAATTCAGTAGCCACCGTGCCTCCAACTGCTGGTCTGAAATGTAAAGCGTTTCTCAGCTTTGGCCTTTTTAAAAGTCTCTTTCCCTTCATTCTCTAGTTTTTAGTAATTTTTACACGCTGAGAAAAGTAATCTTTTGAAGCTGTCCACCAATGTTATGAAATTTCTGTCCCTTAAAAATCTTTTTTCCTTACCCAGGAGCCTGAGTTCCTCACAAAAATCTTTATAACTGTGTGTATCTGAAAGGAGGAATAAAGAAGCTGTAATGTCTATTCCCTTATTCCTTGGCATTGCTTGTTCTACCTTGGATCTTAATGAGCTTTTAGGAATGGTATTAAAAAAATAAAGAGAGAAAGAATAGCCACTCCTACTCTCCCATGGTTGATTCATTCCTTCTTTAGTCCGGAGGCCCTGTCAATCCTTGGTCTCCCCCAGTTGCTGCTGAGTACATTCCAACTCACAGTGACCGTGGAGGACAGAGTAGAGCTGGCCTATACGGTTTTCAAAGCAGTAATCTTTATGGAGGAGCCTTGGTGGTGCAGTGGTTAAAACGCTGGGCTGCTAACCAAAAGGTCAGTGGCTTGAACCTACCAGCTCCTCGGGAGTAAGATGTGGCAGTCTGCTTCTGTAAAGATTACAGCCTTGGAAACCTTATGGGGCAGTTGTTCTCTGTCCTATCGGGTGGCTATGAGCTGGAATCAACTCAATGGCAGTGTTTTTTTTTTTTTTTTAACTTTCATGGACGCAGATAGCCAGATCTTTCTCCCAGGTGGAGTGGTTGGTGGGTTCAAACCACTGACCTTTTGGTTAGCAGCCAAGAGCTTTAATTATTTCTTGGTGAGCTCCTAAGTGAATCTTCCATTAGAATTAATAGCTTACCCATCTTTATAAGATACCGTAGAAACATATTAGGATCTTTGCTACTCCCTAATTCCAAATTTCTTCAGACTTATAGTCTGATAAAGGTAAACAGCTCCTGTAACAGTCTTGAAAAATTTACAGATAAAGATCCCCCTTGTGAGCAGAGAGCATCCTTGACACTGTAAACATCCTTGACAAAGTTAACTTCTGATGAGGAGGGCAGAACAAATATGAATGAAACATATAGAAAGAAATATTCAGAAGACTTGCTAGGATGTTACCACAGCTCCATTTTATATCTGGACATGCATTGTTTTTGTGAATGGGTGCAAATGATTTATAATCACAGGTGCTCCTTACTTTTCACCTCAGGGTTGCACCAACTCCTCTTTTTTTTCATAATTTGTTTTTTTGTTCTTGCTGAAAATATTCACAGCTGAATATACACCAGTTTAACAACTTCTATATGTATAATTCAGTGACACTGATTACATTCTTCAAGTTGTGGTACCATTCTCACCCTCCTTTTTCGAATTGTTCCTCCCCTGTCAACATAAATAAACTCACCGCCCCTAAGCTTCCTGTCTAACCTTTCAAGTTGCTATTGTCAAATTGCATCAACCCCTCTTGCATCCTTCTGTTTTGAGACTGTGAAGTGTAAATCTTCCAAGTTATAAAATAGAAAAACTTGTTAAATCCCACAGTTGAATATTAACCATGTTGCATATTTTAAGTTTGTTAAACTTAAAATGGTTGATTCCTCATTATAGTCTAAACTGTGAGATCATGATGACTCTAGCATTATATCAAACAGAAATATAAAATTTTACTCCATCTCTTGGAAGCCGCATTTCCAGCTTTCTTTCTTTTCATTTTTTCTCCTTCTCCCTTACGCCTTTCTTCTTATGGAGGATTTATGACGAATGACTGCATGTGGTTTGGGGAGATAGAGCCTGTTTACTAGAAATGGATCTTCTCAGCTGGTATTTGGATTGAAGAGTGATCTATTTAGGTGTGCTTTGTCTGTACTACAAGTGACAAAATACTAACCATGTGATCTGAGTTCTCTGACAGCCTGCGTTGTTAAATACATTCATATGGTCAGAATAGCTAAGCTTTTCAGTTCCCCGGAAAGCCTTTTTAATTCTAAGATTCTATATGTATTTTTTAAATATTTAAAAAGTAGAGGGTGATAATTATTATAAAATATGTCATTATTATGAATCTCTTTGGTTCTAATCTCAATAATGTGTCTATTAACTAAGGTCATTTGTCTGGAGAACATTATGTCTGAGCCAAATATTCTTTTGGCATAGGATCATATGACTATCTATTTATTAAAAAAGATCATTGCTTTCCCACTTACCAAATAGTGTTGAATATTTAAAAGATGTTTAAAGGAGATCATAGCATAGTGATATAAACAGCTGCGTTGAAGAAACAGTGGCGATTTCTTACTTCCTTGGCAGTACAATAATAAGCTCTTGGACTACTACTATTTTCAATTATTTGAAGTGTAGCTTCTGGACCTTAACTTTAAATGTGAGTGAAACTATCCTCAAGATGAGTTACAGCTCAACAGACATTTTCTATTTTTGGGTCTGTGGAAGGTGGAATGTTCAAGAACAATATTCTAGATCAGTAAAAATAATGCTAGTAAGAACACAGTTAATGCCTATGTGAATTGTGGGAAATTTCTGGGGTGGTAAATATGCAAATTTCTCATTTTGCTATTGCATTGATTCTAACGTTCAGAGTATTAAGACCTACCAAAGGTTTCTTTCATAGTGAGCTTACCTCTAAGTTTTACTCTATACTAATAGAGTTAGAGTTTTAACTCATGTTTATAGTATACTTTACCTTTTTTTTAGGAAACTTATTTTCTAAAAATAATATATTAAATCAATGTTACAGGAAAAATTAAAATAAAACTCTACTATAAATAAAAGTTTGGGATATATAATTAAAGATGCTGTTTATTCATAGGACAGTTTAGTTTTCCCATTTTTTATTTATGTAAGATCTTATAAATAAAACATGTTGCATATCATTACTTGCTTGAAGGCGAGTTGAACGACAAAATCCATTCTATCTATATTGTCCAACTCCCCTTCAAATAAGTAAAACGAATGGCTAAAATTAGGTTCAGAAATATTGTATGAATTAGTTTTTTAAAGCATGCAACTTAGACTTAAAACCACTTTATCATTTTTATTTTTAAAGTATATGAGATACCACCCATAAAACTACCAGAATGGAACATGGAGATACAATTCTGTGGGCATATGTTTTCCTAATTTTGGACAAAAGATCCCAAAATGTAAAAGTTGAAAACCTTTTTCACCTTTTTCCTCTTGTAAAGAACCCTAGAATGTCAGGTACAATAAGAAGAAATGTAAAATTTTATATATACTTTGTTTTATGACAGCTAAAACACCAAGTTTTTTAACTAATAGTAAGCAGTCCATGGAATAGGCACTTAATAAATACCTGTTGATTGACTGAATGAACACTGTGAATGCTAATTATATGTTGCTGAAGAAGGGAATGGAGTGGGCATATGAACTTCACTTAGTACCTACTGTGTGCCAAGCATAATGCTAGAGATATTTTACATTAATTGTTTCTCTTAAAACTTATAAGAAAAAAAAACTTATTTTTTATTGATCACCCAACTGTGTTAGGAAATGCAGTCCACTTTTTTTTTTCTGTTACTGTCAGTAACATTTACCCAAATGAGATAAGTATTATTAAAAAAAAAAAAATCCTAAACATTAATACATTCTAGTTTTCCAGATTTAAATTTGTGATTGTTAACTTTTAATCTGAATACACCTTAAGAAAAGACCCAGATTGCACTTGCCTCAGTCAAGGGTCTTTTGATTGCAAGTAGCAGAAGCCACTAGAACTAATTTAAGGCAAATATATTGAAGCCCTGGTGGAGTAGTGGTTAAGAGCTACAGCTGCTAACCCAAAAGTTGGCAGTTTGTATCCACCAGCCGCTCCTTGGAAACCCTATGGGGCAGTTCTACTCTGTCCTATAGGGTCACTGAGTCAGAATAAACTTGACAGCATGGATTTTATACATACATATATACAGATAGATAGATAGGTAGATAGATAGATAGCTTGTGGAACCCAAGTACAGCTAGGCTTCATCAGGTGGTTAAGCTAGGAGCTGGGAAGCCACCAGCAATTCTAACTGAGCAATCTCTTTGCTCTCTACAACTGCTTCATTCATTTATCTTTCAGTAGTTGGCTTTCTTGTTTTTTCATGCAATTAGCTAGGATTGATGCTCCTTTTTTTTTTTTTTTTTTCTGGAATTCCCATATTATATCACCTCAGTTCAACGTAATAGCCAAGGCCAAGGTTGTTACAATTTCTCAGTCCCAACTCTAATTTTCCAGAAGAGAAAATCCGATTGATTTAGCATTGATTGGGAATCCATCCTGATCTAATCAAGTGTGACCAGTGGAATGAAGTTACATTGGGTACTGCAGGCCTGTCTGTGAGTGAAGGGCCAAACAGAAGCTGCCATACATCTCAAAAGGTATTTCCTATAGAACTGTACTGCAAAATGCTCAGTCAACCACATGCAAATAAGTGAAAACAGTCATATTTTATGTCACCGAACTTAAGAGTTGAAAGTGCTTTAGAGATAATACAACTTTAGAGTGGTGCCTGACTCATGAAGTGTATTAGATATGCATTTGCTATCGTTGTTATAAAGGTTTCATTACCCTGTTTTGCAGGAAATGGGTGAAGTTAGGTAACTCGATCAAGGTCACAAAGAAGTTATTTGGCAAGATTATAATTCAGATCTTTTAGTTTAGTGTTGTGTATTCATTACTGATTGCTTACTCTGTGCCATGCACTGCTTTAAAAACTTACACTTATCATCTCATTTAACACTTACAACAATACTATGAGGTACTTACAATTATTATCCCCCTTTTCAATGTGAAGAAATTTAGGCACACCGAGGTTAAGTCACTTGCACAAAGCCATAGGTAGGATTTGAACCCAGGTGGTCTGATTCTGGAGCGTCTATAACTGCTTTGCTATATTTACTCTACTGTCCGTCTCATAAAGTGAGCTTGATCAGGAGTAGAAACTAGGGAGGCAACAACTCGGGGGAACAAAGAGGAGTAGAGAAGGAACAATGAGTCAGAAGAATAAAAGTAGGATGTGACTATCTTGGAAACCCTGGAGGCATAGTGGTTAAGAGCTATGGCTGCTGATCAAAAGATTGGCAGTTCGAATCCACCAGGCACTCCTTGGAAACTCTATGGTGTAGTTCTACTCTGTCCTGTAGGGTGGCTATGAGTTGGAATTGACTCGACGGCAATGGGTTTGCTTTTTTTTTTTGGTTTTGGTAACTATCTTGCCAAAAATATTTCCTTTCAGTTAACAAATGCCAATGTAGTAATTGCTTTTGTTGGCTTAAACATATATCAAATGGTATTTTGTTCTTTAGCTGTTGACTTTCAACTGCTTGGTGGCTCAGGATGCTTAGTTCTCCAGATACTTTCATCATGCTTCGTTGTATTCCCTAAATCCTTACCAGTAGGTCTTGGGGGACCTGAAGCTGGAGACCCTTTTAGTAATTAGCAGACCAAGGTTTGTAAGCCACAGTGAGGGCTTTCAATTAAACACCACCACATTTATTGGTGTTGAGAGAACCGTATAAAAATCTACAAATGATTTTATTTGCATAATTTAGATAAACCTCAATTTGCTGGAGATCAGTTTTTCAGCTTTTAAATCTTAGTGACTTAAGTACTTCCCTTGGAATCAATAGTAAATAGGAAGCCTTAGATAAAAATTGTTCCTGTTAAGCTGTCTGCCTTCACTCTCCCCACAATGCCTTCACAGGCATTAGACCCATTCAAGTTACCCATGCATGCCAAGGGTGTGTCTATTTATTCCTTCCTAAAAATCTTAGTTTTGGAGTATAAATTTCTAGCTATGTTCATAGATAAATCAACAGACATGAAACAAAAACAACTCTAAGTTAATGTTCTTTTACTACTTAGAAGTTAGTGGTAATAAAATAATTCACAATTTTACAGTACTATTCATTCATTAGTTCAGCCATTCAACAGCTATTGCAAGTCCTCTGTGTGCCAGACACTGTTCCAAGTGTTGGAGATATAAAGTTGAGCAAGAAGAGGCACTTTGACCTCAAGGCTTCAAAACATATTGAAAAAGTGGATCCAATTCTGCTTTCAGAGAAAAAAGTAGTATCTCCTTTTTCTGAAAAACTTACTGAGGAGTCCGTCTCCCGTCTAAAACCTGTGTGATTTTTCAGGCCTGATCATAGGCAATTACAAAAGCTTTACCTCGAAGGCCTCAGGGAAAGTTGAAAGCTGCCCTCCCCAACCAGACCTGGAGCACAGCCAATGAACTGCAGTCAGAGGGGTGTTGCAGTCAAGGACTCAGCCCCAACCCCTCGCGCTCACCAGCAGTGTTCTTTTGCATATCTGCATTCCTAGACCAGTTGCCTCCATACTGAAGCCTTTCTCAGGCACCTCTGCTAAGGCCTCTTTATGGGGGAGGTGGGGACTTGAAGACACTTTTCCCCACACTCAGTACTCAATGCTTTTCCACTCCTAGTCCTTCATCCTCACCCTCCCCACTGGCCCTGAGGTCCGTAAAACTGGGAGCCTTGTGCAGTGAGATGGGTCACCAGGGTTATGCTGATCCACCAGACCTTACCTGGGTGCTGTCCTGGGGAAATATGGAACTGGAGGTGGGGCGGGGGGAACCAGTGCCTCCTTTGGATTTCTGTTGCTTATACTATCCCAGCAAGTGATTAAAGTCTTGGCTGGTACTTTCATTTTGGCTCATTGTCTTAATTGGCTACTCTGACACCCAGCAGCTCAGCACAGCTCAGCTCTCTCCAGCTCAGTTCAGCTCCCTGACAGGAACTGCCCAGCTGACTTTATAGCTGATTAAAAAAGGAAAAAACTATTGTATTTTGTAAAGTTTCTTATGCTTAGCATCAGTTTGCTTCTTTTGGCTTTTCTAATACTTTTGAATCACAACTTAGGTTTTCCTATCAGACTGATGGATGGAGAAAACAAGAAAGAAGGACGAGTGGAGGTTTTTATCAATGGCCAGTGGGGAACAATTTGTGATGATGGATGGACTGATAAGGATGCAGCTGTGATCTGTCGACAGCTTGGTTACAAGTAAGGAAAGCTTAATTATTTGGGATGGTTAACTGATGAACGTTTTTGATTTTTAAGCTTGTTCTAATGAGTTTTCTTACCTAAAATTCTATCATTCAATTGAAAAATTCTGGGAACATGCTGATTTGATTCAGAATTATAAAGAAGTGCTAAGTAGAGTAAACTCATTGCCGTTGAGTCGATCCTGACTCATAGGAACCCTATAGGACAGTGAACTGACCCATAAGGTTTCCAAGGAGTGGTTGGTGGATTCGAACTGCAGACCTTTTGTTTAGCAGCCATAGCTCTTAACCACTGTGCCAAACCAGGGCTTTTTTACTAAGTAGAATCTATTTAAAATTTTCTGTCTTTTCATAAGAAATATGTATTATGTCACATAAGAAATGTAGCTTTTATCTAATAGCAAAATAATCTAATAATTCATTAATAATTAATAATGCCACTTCCCTTAGCCAAAAAAGTTCATCTTTTCTCTGAGATTTATGTTATGCCAGTCTATCCTTTTAAGAGATTCTTGAGTTATTGAAATATATCTACGCCCTCACTCTATTCCTGAGCATATGAAGGAAATGGAGTAAGGACATTTAAATGGAAACACATTTTCAGAATTGAAGTACTATTATCAAGGAATTTAGAAGCCACTGTTCGTATGTCTTGTATTTCAGGAAGTTCTTCAGTCCTTATGAATCAGACAGGCCTAGGTACCAGGGGAGCCTCTGGGCTTCCACGAGTCTTCATCTGATTTCCGCACAACACACCGTAGGGTCAGGTCAGCCATCTTGTAATCCAGCAATGAGTGAATTGTGAAGCTGCCCAGAAGCATTCCCAATCTTTTCCCCACCTAAGCCCAAATTTGAAAGGTCAGACTTTAGGATAAAATAAAAAAAAATTGAAGTAATGAGGCATTAAAAAAATATCTGTGAGTAATCAGCCTCAGTGACATATCAGTACTTTTCTTTGTTTTTCTTTTTGCTTTCAATTTGATCACAGAGAACAAGACTTTAGAGTTTTTTTTTTTCCTCCTTCCAATCATGTTTTTTCTCCCGAAAGGATTTCTAATACTGTGTAATAAATTAGAGAAACTTGAGAGGGAGTGGAGAAACTCACAGATATGTGTTTTGGGCTTCTATCCTGTTTTCTGGCCCTGGATATGGAGCTCCTCGTTTGGCTGCAGGAATCCCTGGGTGTCACAAATGGTTAAACATTTGGCTACTAATTGATTGGCTGTTGGGTGGGTTTGAACAGTCAACAGAGGCACCTTGGAAGAAAGGTCTGGTGGTCTGCTTCTGAAAGATCAGAGCCATGAAAACCCTACGGAGCACAGTTCTCTGACACACATGGGGTTGCCATGAGTTGGAACTGACTTGACAGCAACTGGTTTGGTGTTTTCATTTGGGTGTGCCTCCGCTCAGAACCATTTTAATTGGCAGGTAGGTCCCACCCTCAGATTTATTGTTTATCTTACAAAAATGATCACAGTTATAGCTTTGTTTAAGGACACGAAGGTTCTGTGTCCTACACCTCCTGGAGACCAAGGCTGGAGAGATAGGATGTGGCTGCAGATGGGTGCCAAGGTCACTCTGCTCAAAGCTCTGAAAATGTAGCCCTGACCCCCTATCAATGACCTAAGCCAGTTACTTGGCCATGGTACCAGACAATGCTAACCTGTGGCCTTGGCTCCAGCTTCTGTGGCAGCTGCATCCCTACCCTGGGGTAAGTGGGGATAGCATCAGAGGTCCTCTAAATCATCTTTTAAAAAACGGTAGTTCGTATGCAAACCATGGAGTTGCCAGGGCCAGCAGTAGTAAAGAAAACCTTTAAAACTAGTAACTACTTTTCTAACTTTTTCTGAAATATTAAATAGTACTTGAAATGAATAGCTGTAAGAATTTTGGTATTATCTTAAAGGAAGATCAGCAAATGGAAGAAAATGATCATTTATATTAGGTTCGGTAAAAATTTGTTTTCTTAATATTGTGAACTAGTGTTAGTCATTTCAATGTTTTAATCTCTTTTCTTGCCAATTAGATTGAATTTCATGGTCACTAATACTTGGTAAATGTCATTAATATAAAGTTAAAAATTTTAAATTAAATGCATTTTTTTTTTTAATCCAGCTTTTGAGCACCAGCATAAGTGGATGGTCGTCTTACTCCATCCCTTGGCAAGTTCTTTTTGAAAAGCACTGGCTGTATTGAAGCTGTCATGCCAAAGAGGATTGTCAGTTTTCTTGGTATGGCATGTAATTATGGCCGGTCACATGCTTGGCATCATGTATTTGAGCAGTAAACGGACATGCAGACAATTTTACCTCTTACTAGCTGAGTAGTACTGGCATATGACCCAGTTTTTCTGAGCCTTGGTTTCCTTTTCTGTAACATGCCTGGAAAATGTTACAACTTGGAGGTTATAAAACTTAAGCTAATATTCGTAAATTACCTAGCTCAAGTAGATTACTAATAAATAGTGGCTTTAATTTAAAAGTATATCCTTGATTGTTTATCTATGTGTCTTAGTTTCCTAGTGCTGCTGTAACACAAATACCACAAGTGTATGGCTTTAAAGAACAGCAGTTTTATTTTCTCACAGTTCTGAAGGCTGAAAGTCCAAAGGTCTCGGCCATGTTTATTCTGTCCTTGTTGGTAGCCCTGGGCATTCCTTGGTTCCTTGGCTTATAGACAATCCTCACATGGTGTCTGTCTTGCCCAGTTTGTGCATGCATCTCTGTTTAATCTGTTCTTTTTATAACTCAGAAATAATTAGGTTTAGGACATACTCTACACTTGTTATTGTTAGGTGCCATCGAGTACGTTCCAACTCATAAACATCCTATGTACAACAGAAGGAAACACTGCCCGGTCCTGCGCCATCCCAACAAAAATTGCTATGCTTGAGCCCATCGTTGTAGCCACTGTGTCAATCCGTCTTGTCGAGGGCCTTCCTCTTTTTCAGTGATCCTCTACTTTGCCAAGCATGATGTCCTTCTCCAAGGACTGATCCCTCCTGATAACATGTCCAAAGTATGTTAGACGTAGTCTTGCCCTCACTTCTAAGGGGCATTCTGGCTGTACTTCTTCCAAACAGATTTGTTTGTTCTTTTGGCAGTCCATGGTATATTCAATATTCTTCACCAACACCATAATTCAAAGTCATCAATTCTTCTTTGGTCTTCCGTATTATCGTACACTGATATGACCTTATTAACATAACAAAGAAACCCCTATTTCCAACGGAATTACATCTACAGGGATAGGTCACTCTGGTATAGGGGTTTGGATTCCAACACATACTTTGGGAGACACAATTCAATCCATAACTCTATGATTATCTTAAATATTGATTTAAGATAATTTAATTGGTTCTTTTTATGCAGAATACATTTTTATTTTTAAAAGTATTTCTATTTTAATAAAAGTTCAAATATCCTTTCTGAATGTTTCATTCAAAGTTTATTTTTGCCAACTCAGATTCTACTTCAGTTTACTTCTCAGTTTTGGACCTAGTTGCAATTTCAGTTGGCTTATGGCCAATGGATCTATTATTTGTGATACAGATTTTCAGTTTTCAAAATTGGTATGTGACATAAACTTTCAGTTTTCAAAATATGGGGTAGTAGAGGAAGATAGGGAGAGTCTACATTAGATACCTAGATAAATTAAGTTAATGATTTATTTTAAATTTATTTTGCTTACTATGTTCTTATCATTTCTTCTTTCACTAGAATAAAACTATCATTTTTGTTTTTATATTACAGTCCTAGTGAATTTCCTTACCTTAAATCAGCCATTAAAAGATATTGCCATTTGAGACTGGTTTCTTGGCCATGATTTTATTTTATTTTTAGTGAAGTTAATCCAGGAAATTTAATATTATCTGTGGAAATATGAAGAGAAAGATTGACATCAAACTTGATCTTTAAATTGTGTGTCTTAGCCAAGTTTAAGGAGGGAAAAAATTCTTAAGAATATTCATCAGTGCATTTCTAATTTGATTTCTTCTACATTTTTCATAGCTTTTTATTTCTCATCACTTTGTCCATTTTACATTCAACTCAAAAGGTGAACTTAGGTAAGAAACATAATCTAAATAGAATACTCAAGCTGGCAACAATTTTCAATGGTATTTCTACAGGCGTTATCAAAGAAAGCATCAGAAGATTTTACTTCATAATTACATTGTAAATAAAATCTTATTAAAGTAATTCAGTAAGTTTTTATCTTATCGTTGTATGTTAAGTGAAAGTTTACAATTCAAGTTAGTCTGTCATACAAAAATTTATACTTTGTCATGTGACCCTAGTTGCTCTCCCTATACTGTGACAGCACACTCCTCCTTTCTACCCCTGATTTGCTATGTCCATTCAACCAGCTCCTGACCCTCCCTCTCTTCTTGTCTCAGCTCCAGACAGGAGCTGCCCATTTAGTCTCACATATCTACTTGAATTAAGAAGCACACTCTTCATGAGTATCATTTTATGTTCCATAGTCCAGTCTAATCTTTGTCTGAAGAGTTGGCCTCAGGAATGGTTTTGGTGCTGGGTTGACAGAGAGTCCAGGGGCCACGCTTTCTGGGGTTCTTCCAGTCTCAGTCAGACCATTAATTGACTAGAATTTGAGTTTTGCACCCAACTTTTCTCCTGCTCCATCAGGGACTGACTGTTGTGTTCTCTGTCAGGGTGGTCATTGGTGGTAGCCGGGCACCATCTAGTTCTTCTGGTCTCAGGCTGATGAAGTCTCAGGTTTATGTGGCCCTTTCTGTCTCCTGGGCTGATACGTCCCTTGTGTCTTTGGTGTTCTTCATTGTCCTTTACTCCAGGTGAGTTGGGACCAGTTGATGC
>NW_004444107.1:4166182-4176871 GCF_000243295.1 Trichechus manatus latirostris | reverse complement strand
GTGAACAGTGCTGCAATGAACCTAGGTGTGCATATATCCATTCGTGTGATGGCTCTTATTTCTTTAGGATATATTTCAAGGAGCAGGATTGCTGGATCGTATGGTACTTCTGTTTTTAGCTTTTTGAGGAAGCGCCAAATTGATTTCCAAAGTGGTTGTACCCTTTTATATTCCCAGCAACAGTGTATAAGTGTTCCAGTCTCTCCACAACCTTTTCAACATTTATTATTTGGTGTTTTTTGGATTAATGCTAGCCTTGTTGGGATGAGATGGTATCTTATTGTAGTTGTGATTTGCATTTCTTTAATGGCTAATGATCGTGAGCATTTCTTCATGTGTCTGTTAGCCGCCTGAATGTCTTCTTTGGCGAAGTGCCTGTTCATATCCTTTGCCCTGACTGGGTTATTTGTCTTTGTGTTGTTGAAGTTTTGCAGTATCTTATAGATTTTAGAGATTAGACCATTATGGGATTTGTTGTAGCCAAAAATGTTTTCCCGGTCTGTAGGTTGTCTTTTTACTCTTTCGGTGAAGTCTTTTGATGAGCATAGGTGTTTAATTTTTAGGAGCTCCCGGTTACATAGTTTCTCTTTTGGTATTTGTGCATTGTTGCTTATGGTTCGTATTGTGTTTATGCCATGTATTAGGGCTCCTAGCATTGTCCTTATTTTTTCTTCCATGATCTTTATCATTTTAGATTTTATATTTAGGTCTTTGATCCATTTTGAATTAGTTTTTGTGCATAGTGTGAGGTATGGGTCTTGTTTCATTTTTTTGCAGATGGATATCCAGTTATGCCAGCACCATTTGTTAAAGAGACTGTCTTTTCCCCATTTAACTGACTTTAGGCCTTTGTCAAATATCAGCTGCTCATAGGCGGATGAATTTATGTCTGGATTCTCAATTCTGTTCCATTGGTCTATGTATCTGTTGTCATACCAGTACCAGGCTGTTTTGACTACTGTGGTGGTATAATAGGTTCTAAAATTAGGTAGTGTGATGCCTCCTACTTTGTTCTTCTTCCTGAGTAATGCTTTACTCATCCAGGGCCTCTTGCCTTTCCATATGAAGTTGGTGATTTGTTTCTCCATCTCATTAAAAAATGCCGGTGGAATTTGGATCGGGATTACCTTGTATTTGTAGATTGCTTTTGGCAGAATTGACATTTTCACAATTTTGAGTCTACCTATCCATGAGCAAGGTATGTTTTTCCACTTATGCAGGTCTCTTTTGGTTTCTTGAAGTAGTGCCTTGTTGTTTTCATTGTCTAGGTCTTTTACGTCTGTGGTTAGATTTATTCCTAAGTATTTTATCTTCTTGGGGGCTATTGTAAATGATATTGATTTAGTGGTTTCCTCTTCAAGGTTCTCTTTGTTGGTGTAGAGGAATCCAACTGATTTTTGTATGTTTATCTTGTATCCTGATACTTTGCTGAACTCTTCTATTAGTTCCAGTAGTTTTCTTGTGGATTTTTTGGGGTTTTCTGTGTATAAGATCATATCATCTGCAAATAGAGATACTTTGACTTCTTCCTTACCAATTGGGATGCCCTTTATTTCTTTTTCTAGCCAAATTTCTCTGGCTGTGACCTCCAGCACAAAGTTGAATACGAGTGGTGATAAAGGGCATCCTTGTCTGGGTCCCGTTCTCAAGGGGAATGCTTTCAAAGTCTCTCCATTTAGCATGATGTTGGCTGTTGGCTTTGTATAAATGCCCTTAATTATACTGAGGAATTTCCCTTCTATTCCTATTTTGCTGAGAGTTTTTATCATGACTGTGTGTTGGACTTTGTCAAATGCCTTTTCTGTATTGATTGATAAGATCATGTGGTTCTTGTCTTTTATTAATGTGATGAATTACACTGATGGTTTTTCTAATGTTGAACCATCCCTGCATACCTGGTATAAATCCTACTTGATCATGGTGAATTATTTTTTTTGCTATGTTGCTGAATTCTATTGGCTAGAATTTTGTTGAGGATTTTTGCATCAATGTTCATGAGGGATATAGGTGTGTAATTTTCTTTTTTTGTGGTGTCTTTACCTGATTTTTGTATCAGGGTTATGCTGGCTTCATAGAATGAGTTTGGGAGTATTTCATCCTTTTTTATGCTCTGAAATACCTTTAGTAGTAGTGATGTTAACTCTTCTCTGAAAGTTTGGTAGAATTCTCCAGTGAGACCGTCTGGGCCAGGGCTTTTTTTTTTTGCTGTTGTTGGGAGTTTTTAAATTACCTTCTCAATCTCTTCTTTTGTTATGGGTTTATTTAGTTGTTCTGCCTCTGTTTGTGTTAGTTTAGGTAGGTAGTGAATTTCTAGAAATTTGTCCATTTCCTCTAGGTTTTCAAATTTGTTAGAGTACAGTTTTTCATAGTAATCTGTTACGATTCTTTTAATTTCAGTTGGGTCTGTTGTGATATCACCCATCTCATTTCTTATACAGATTATTTGTTTCCTCGCCTGTTTTCCTTTTGTCAGTTTTGCCAATGCTTTATCAATTTTTTTTGAACTTTTGAAAGAACCAGCTTCTGATCTTTTTAACTCTTTCAATTGTTTTTTTATTCTCTGTTTCATTTAATTCTACTCTAATTCTTATTATTTCCTTTCTTCTGGCACCCAAGGGCTCCTTTTGCTACTCTCTACTTGTAGTAATTCACTAACTTAATGTTACTAAAACAGATTAGATACCCATCTTCTAGTCAATGTCTGCACAATCTATAATTTGCAATCCAATAGTATTTAAATGAGAATCAGTTAGATATTTGATCAATCTAATTATATGTGAACATTTTTATAATTTCTCACTCTGGTGAAATGGGATTTCATAGAAGAATGTATATATAGATATACATGTATACACACACACACATATAAATGTATGCATACATATTTTATGTGTGTGTGTGTATATATATTTATATACACATGAATATATAACACTAAAGTGTTAAAAAGCAAAGATGTCACCTTGAGGACTAAGGTGCACCAGACCCAAGCCATGGTATTTTCAGTTGCCTCATATACATGTGAAAGCTGGACAAGGATTAAGGAAGACGAAAGAAGAATTGATGCCTTTGAATTATGGTGTTGGCAAAGAATATTGAATATACCATGGACTGCCAGAACAACAAACAAATCTATCTTGGAAGAAGTACAGCCAGAATGCTCCTTAGAAGCAATGATGATGTGACTTCTTCTCACTTTGGACATGTTATCAAGAGGGACCAGTCCCTGGAGGAGAACATCGTGCTTGGTAAAGTAGAGGGTCAGCAAAAGAGGAAGACCCTCAATGAGATGGATTAACACAGTGGCTACAGCAATGGGCTCAAGCATAACAACAATTGTGAGGATGACGCAGGATTGGGCAGTGTTTCATTCTGTTGTACATAGGGTCACTATGAGTTGGAACGGACTCAATGGCACCTGACAACAACAACAACAACAACAACAACAACATGTGACTAGAGTAGGGGATCTTTTTCTCCATGTCTATTTTGAATTGTCAAAAATCTTTAATGAAATTAATCTAGAAAACTTATAAGCCGTCTAAAAGGCCTTATCCTTACGTAATAGGCATTCCAGAGATCCGTTCTGCAGCCAACTATATCATGCTAGAGGATTAGTCCTTGAAAACACTGAGAATCAAAATAGCATTACAAAGGAGTTCATAGTGGGAAAAACAGAAATTAAGTAATAAAACCAAGGAAATGTGAATGGTAATTAGGTAGATATGCTTAGAGTGAACAGAAAAATAAACATTATTTACTGCTTTATTACATAATGTCTGATAAAGTCTAGCATATGAACATATTTTTAAAGGATTGATAGAGAATGTGTTGATATCAGTTAAATTCGTTGAGATAGACTAATTTCCATGATGGAAATTTTAGTTGTATTTGAACTTTGTGAGTATCCAATTAGCATATATTTCAACATTACATTGTTCTTAAACTGCATATTTATTAGGGTAGTAAACCTCCAGTTTCAGCAGAGCTTCCAGGTTAGGAAGAAGGACCTGGTGATTTACTTCTAAAAAAACTGGCCAGAGAAAACCTTCTGAATAGCAGTGGAACATTGTCTAATATAGTGCTGGATAATGAGCTCCTTGGTTGGAAGGAACTCAAAATATGGTTGGGGAAGAGCTGCCTCTTCAAAGTAGAGTTGACCTTAATGACATGGATATAGTCAAGCTTTCAGGACCTTCATTTGCTGATGTGGCATGACTCTAAATGAGAAGAAACAGCTGCAAACATCCATTAATAATCGAATGTGGAATGTACAAAGTCTGAATCTAGAAAAATTGGAAGTCATCAAAAATGAAATGGAACACATAAAGATTGATATCTTAGGCATTAATGAGCTGAAATGGACTGGTATTGGCCATTTTGAATTGGACAATCATATGGTCTACTATGCTGGAAATGACAAATTGAACAGGAAAGGAGTCGAATTCATCATCAAAAAGAAAATTTCAAGGTCTGTCCTGAGGTACAATGCTGTCGGTGATAGGATAATATCCATACACCTACAAGGAAGACCAGTTAACATGACCATTATACAAATCTACGCACCAACCACTAAGGCCAAACATGAAGAAATTGAAGATTTTTTACCAATTTCTTCAGTCTAAAATTGATCAAACATGCAATCAGCGTGCATTGATAATTACTGGTGATTGGAATGTGAACATTGGAAACAAAGAAGAAAGATAGGTAGCTAGAAAATATGGCCTTGATGATAGAAATGACCCCGGAGATCACATGATAGAATTTTGAAAGACTAACGACTTCTTCACTGCAAGTGCTTTTTTAATACAAAATAAAAGGTGTCTATATACATGAACCTTGCCAGATGGAATACACAGGAATCAAATTGACTACATCTGTGGAAAGAGATGATGGAAAAGCTCAATATCATCATTCAGAACAAGGCCTGGGGCCTGCGGAACACCTCACCAGTTGCTTAGAAGCAAGTTCAAGTTGAAGTTGAAGCAAATTAAAACAAATCCATGGGAGCCAAAGTACTACCTTGAGTATATCCTACCTGAATTTAGAGACCATCTCAAGAATAGATTAGATGCATTGAACACTAATGACTGAAGACCAGATGAGTTGTGGGATGACATCAAGGATATCATCCATGAAGAAAGCAAGAGGTCATTAAAAAGACAAGAAAGAAAGAAAAGACCAAAATGGATGTGAGAAAAGACTCTGAAACTTGCCCTTGATCACAGAGTAGCTAAAGCAAATGGAAACAATGATTAAGTAAAAGAGCTGAACGGAAGATTTCAAAGGGTGGCACGAGAAGATAGAGTATTATAATGAAATGTGCAAAGACCTGGAGTTAGAAAACCAAAAGGGAAAAACATGCTCAGCATTTCTCAAGCTGAAAAAACTGAAGAAAAAATTCAAGTCTCGAGTTGCAATAGTGAAGGATTCCATGGACAAAATATTCAACCATGCAGGAAGCATCAAAGAAAATGGAAGGAATAGATAGAGTCACTGTACCAAAAAGAATTGGTCGACCTTCAGTCTTTTCAGGAGATAGTGTATGATCAAGAATCGATGGTATTCAAGGAAGAAGTCTGAGTTGCACTGAAGGCATTGAGGAAAAACAAGGCTCCAGGAATTGACAGAATACCAACTGAGATGTTTCCACAAATGGATGCCAACAGTGGCAGCACTCACTTGTCTATGCCCAGAAATTGGGAAGACAGCTACCTGGCCAACAGACTGGAAGAAATTCCTATTTGTGCCCATTCCAAAGAGGTAATTCAACAGGATTCAAAAATTATCTAACAATATCATTAGTATCACATGCAATTAAATTTTGCTGAAGATACTTCAGAAATGTTTGCAGCAGTATATTGACGGGGAACTGTCAGAAATTCAAGCCGGATTCCGAAGAGAACGTGGAATGAGGGATATCATTGGCTGAAAGCAGAGAATATGAGAAAGATGTTTAAACCAATTTCCACTGAGTTGATTTTGACTTACAGCGACCTTATAGGACAGATGCAAAGGCATTTGGCTGCAAGGATCATAACAAATTATGGATAACATTGAGAAGAATGGGAATTCCAGAACACTTAATTGTGTTCATGTGGAACCTGTACATAAACCAACAGGCAGTCATTTGAACAGAACAAGGGGATACTGCGTGGTTTAAAATCAGGAAATGTGTGTGTCAGGGTTGTATCCTTTCACCATACTTATTCAGTCTGTATGCTGAGCAGATAATCCAAGAAGTTGAACTATATGAGGAAGAATGGGGCTTCAGGATTGGAGGAAGACTCACTAACAACCTGCGCATTATGCAGATGCCACAACCTTGCTTGCTGAAGGTGAAGAGGATTTGAAGCACTTACTGATAAAGATCAAAGACCACAGCCTTCACTATGGATTGCATCTCAACATGAAGAATACAGAAATCCTTACAACTGGACAATAAGAAACATGATAAATGGAGAAAAGATTGAAGTTGTCATGGGTTTAATTTTACTTGATCCATAGTCAACACCCATGGAAGCAGCAGTCAAGAATTCAAACAACACATTGCATTGGGCAAATCTGCCGCCAAAGACCTCTTTAAAGTGTTAAAAAGCAAAGACGTCACCTTGAGGACTAAAGTGTGCCTGACCTAAGCCATGATATTTTCAGTCACCTCATATGCATGTGAAAGCTGGAAAGTGAATAAGGAAGACCGTAGGGGAGTTGATGCCTTTGAATTATGATGTTGTCGAAGAATATTGAATACCATAAACTGCCAGAAGAACAAGCAAGTCTGTCTTGGAAGAAGCACAGCCTGAGTGCTCCTTGGAAGTGAGGGTGGTGACACTGCATCTTAGGTACTTTGGACTTATTATCAAGAGGGAGGTGTCCCTAGAGAAGGACATCATGCTTGATAAGGTAGAAGGTCATTGAAAAAGAGGAAGACTGTGAATGAGATAGATTGACATAGTGGCTGCAACAATGGGCTCAAACATAGCAACAATTGTGAAGATGGCACAGGACAGGGCAGTGTTTCATTCTGTTGTGGGTACGTTCTCTATAGTTGAAAGTGACTCAATGGCACCTGACAATATCCCTTAAAGGAAATACCAAGTGGTGTACCCTCACCATTTTAGTAGGTATGTAAATTTAAGTATATCTAATTTTTGTCTTACATTTATGTTATCTGCAAAATATTTAATTTCTGGAAAGTTTATATATGACATTTAAAAATAAAAGTTATATTACTATTTTAATTATATCCAATGAGATGTAAGTATCATAGTAATTTGATACTCTCCATTGTAAATTTAAAAAAATACATGGACAAACTCTTCTTTGACCTTCAGAAATTTTACATAGGTCCTTTTTCTCCTTGAAATTGTGTTTTGAACTTGCTTTCCCCACAGAATCCTAATGTAATATATTATAATGCCTTAAAAATGTGAGTGTGTTTGTATATATATCTAGAGGGGAGATAGAGGGAGAGAAGAGAAATTCTTTTAACAAGTTTCTCTCTGGATTTTATGATTTCTAGTACACAACTTATTAAAAACAACAACAAAAAAATAACAAAATTTGATAATTATTAAACATAAGAAAATAAAAGTTTACCAATGTTCTCATTTCTTAAATAGACATAGAGTTTGGATTTTGGTGCTTGAGTTAAAGTAGGCTTCATCGATATCATATATTTTGAATGGTTTTTTTTTTTGCCACTTTAGAGGCTTTTAAACCTTGGAAAAATGCAATGTGGCAGGATTTGGGACAAGTGCAAGATATGCCTTTCTTTTGTCAAGTTGGAGAAGGGAAAGTTTAGAAGGGAAGTGATCTTGATGTCAGCAAGATCAGTTTTAGGAAAGAATACATATGGATTTGAGGATATGAAAATTGCTTCCCTTAAAGCCCTTGTCCCTCTTGGAAAGTTGTCATCTAATCCTAGGAATACTTGACATCCAGTCTGAAGATTAATATATTAGAGTCTATTCTCTCTTGAAATCTCAGCTATGACTTATTGGATGCCTGTAACCCAGTGGGTTGTCTCTTTCCTTCTTCCTATAGATAATGCAGTCTTTAATTGTCAAAACATATTCACTATTTCATTGAGAATGTTTTTATTTAATCATATATTTTTATTGGCCAAAATGGTGTCTAATTTCTACTTGTTGATACATGTAAAATGGTGTCTTTTTACTTTGTAAATTAATTGATAAATTACTAAGAAATCATACTCTTTTTAATTTAATGAGTTTGATTTTATTTTCTATATGCTTATTTCTACCAGTCATCTGATTTTATGCTATCATGCTTTATTGCATGGTATCTATTTATCATGTCTCTTCTTTGTGTAAGCTTCTGGTGTTTCATTTGCAAGATCAGTCCAATATTTTATTTTCTTTCTTTCCTTTCTCTGGTTGTTTGAAGTTCAGCATTCTATTATTATTTTACTAGTAGTTCTCTTTTAAATTTTTAGAAAACATACTGAAACATATTTTCTTATCAGTTGCAAAAATTATTATCTACAACTTCCTCTTCCTGAAAGAGATCAAATATTTAGCTTTATTAGTTTATTTAGAAACTTTGTTTAGTTTCTACCTCCACCCACCCTCACTCCCAGGACTGATGGAAATCATCTGGAATTTTGGTTTCAGAATGCTATTTTGTATTTTCTTTAAATTATCCTTATTTGAATTTCAAATTGCATTACACAAGCACAATATCAGCAATTATTTCCATTTTTTGGGCAAGATTAATTAAAGAAACAATCTCTGGCAATTCCATCCAAGAAAAAGGAGAGAAAACACAAGTAAACGTTAGAAAAGAGAAAAGGAACATAAGCACAGATACCCAGGAGGTTAAAAAATTGTGGAAGAATCTTATCACCTGGTTTTTACTGGTAAATTTGGAAACCTAGATGAAATGTACAATTATCTAGGAAACTGTACATTTTTCAACAAAAATACCATTATCAATATTGATATAAGAAATAGAAAACTTGAATAGATATATGACCATAGAGAAATGACTCTGATTTTTGCCGAGTTTTAACTTATTTTCAAGACACAGATAATTCCTGAGCTATATAAATTGTTACAGAGCAAAGAAACAGATGGAAATCTTTCCATTCATTTTATGATGCTAATATAACTTTGATTTCAAGACTAGACGAGATAAGTACACACACACACCAAGAAAACTCTACCCAATCTCATGAATCTATATACAAAAATTCTAAACAAAACATTAGCAAATTGAATTCACCAGTGTGTTACAAGAACTATATGTCACAATCAGAGTTTATTGCAGGGATGCAAGAGTGGTTCAAACTAAGGTATTCAATTAATATAATTCAGTGTGTCATCTATAAATGAAAACAAACGTGATCATCTTCAACAATATTGAAAAATTATGAACTCAACACTCCTTCCTCCTATCTCTTAGAAAGCTGGGGATAAAACAAAACTACCTTAGTTTAATATAACAAATAAACATTAAGTACGAATAAAACAAGGTGCCTACTGTTAATGCAATGATTTAGCATTGTCAGGAGGTCCCACTAACAATTAAGAGTCCAGGTATCACTCTGCAGAAAAATGCTGATCAAAAAGGGAAATATACAGGACAGAATTTCAAATTCTCATGGACTCCAGATTTTCTGGAGCCATGAAAGTTGGATGAACCCCTGAAACTATTGCCCTGAGATAATCTTTAAACCTTAAACCAAAAATATCCTCTGAAGTCTTCTTAAAACCAAGCAATAGTTTAGCTTAACTAGTAAAAAATGTCTGCCTTAAGCATTATGCTCTTTTAAGAGCTATCTATATGGGATCAAATTGATAATAGCAACTTGAAAGATTAGATAGGAACCTTAGGGGGCAGTGAATTTATGTTCATGGAGGAGGAACAACTCCAAAAAGGAGGGTGAAAATGGTTGCACAACTCAAAGAATGTAATCAATGTCATTAAATAGTTAGAAACTATTGAATTGGTTATGTTTTGCTCTGTGTATTCTCGACAACAACAACAAAATAAAATTTAAGGAAAAAGAAAAGAATTGAGATATCAGTGTTGAAAAGGAAGAGTCAGGATTGCTATATAAATAATATGATTGTCTACCCAGACTGTGGAACAGACCATCAATTGCTCATATGAAAGTTCAAGTCGAAGCTGAAGAAAATTAGAACAAGTCCACAAGAGACAAAGTATGACCTTGAGCATATCCCACCTGATTTAGAGACCATCTCAAGAATGGATTTGATGCGTTGAACACTGATGATGGAAGACCTGATGAGTTGTGGAATGACATCAAGGACTTCATACATAAAAAAACAAGAAGTCACTAAAAAGACAGGAAAGAAAGAAAATACAAAAATGGATATCAGAAGAGATTCTGAAACTTGCTCTTGAACGTAAAGTAGCTAAAGCGAAAGGAACAGTTGCAATATTGAAGGATTCTATAAGGAAAATATTAAACAACGCAGGAAGCATTAAAAGAAGATGGAAGGAATACACAGAGTCACTATACCAAAAAGAACTGGTTGACGTTCAACCATTTCAGGCGGTATCATATGATCAGGAACCGATGGTACTGAAGGAAGAAATTGGTAAAGAATATTGACTATACCATCGACTGCCAAAAGAGTGAATAAATCTATCTTGGAAGAAGTACAACCAGAATGCTCCTTAGAAGCAAGGATGGCGAGA
>NW_004444107.1:4164509-4166082 GCF_000243295.1 Trichechus manatus latirostris | reverse complement strand
AGAATGCTCCTTAGAAGCAAGGATGGCGAGACTATGTCTCACATACTTTGGACATGTTATCAGGAGGGATCAGTCCCTGGAGAAGGACATCATGCTTGTTAAAGTAGAGGGCCAGCGAAAAAGAGGAAGACCCTCAACCAGATGGATTGACACTGTGGCTACAACAATAGGCTCAAGCATAATAACGATTGTGAGGATGGTGCAGGACCAGGCAGTGTTTCGTTCTGTTTTACACAGGGTCGCTATGAGTCAGAACCGACTCGACAGGCACCCAACAACAACAACAAACAGTGGTTAAGAGCTAAGGCTGCTAACCAAAAGGTCAGCAGTTTGAATCCCCCAGCCGCTCCTTGGAAACTCTATGGAACAGATCTACTCTGTCCTATAGGGTTGCTATGAGTTGGAATCGACTCAATGGCAATGGGTTTGGTTTATATATATATATATATATACTATATATATACATATAGATGATAATTTTAGTGTATAAAAATTAAATAGTATAATAGAATGAGAGTGTATGTTGTTTATTCAGATGTATGATTAACTGAATCTCCACATCCTCAAGAATACTCTGTTTCCAGGGGTCCTGCCAGAGCAAGAACCATGGCTTATTTTGGGGAAGGCAAAGGACCCATCCATGTGGATAATGTGAAGTGCACAGGAAATGAGAGGTCCTTGGCTGACTGCATTAAACAAGATATTGGAAGACACAACTGTCGTCACAGTGAAGATGCAGGAGTTATTTGTGATTATTTTGGCAAGAAAGCATCAACTAGCAGTAATAAAGGTAAGGCTTCTGGGGCCCTATACAAGGCAAAGAATACTAATCCCAAGTTCACTTCTATATGCAGTACTTTGATAACAAAAATCTCATGCAACAAGAATTTATAAAATCCCTTGTTCCTTGTGCTAGTATTTAAAGACTGTGGTTCTTGACCCACTTCCCTAGGTGAGGCTTACCATGAAAGCAAGGTCTAGAGGCTGGAATGGATTTACAGAACCTTATAGTCTCTGGGATCCTCCACTTTTTACACTTTCAGCCATTTCCATACCATTCCTTCTTTGGATGTAGTAAAAACTGCCAGAGTTGTTGCTATCCTTAAAGAATCAGAATTGAGATTTTCTTCGTTAAAAGAAGAAACGAGATGAAAATATAAACATGAATCATTGAAAGGCACTTCTTTCGTTCTTAGTAATATTTTTAAACAATAGGGATAGTTTTAAAAAGGATTGCAAAAAGAAAATCATCTTTTGTAGGTTCTGTCCTCTGAAATTTAAAGATTTAAGGAAAATAAGAAGTAGTCTTTCGGTATTGTTGTTGTTTGTTGTTAGGTGCTATCGAGTCAGTTCCAACTCATAGCGACCCTGGGTACAACACAATGAAAAACTGCCCAGTCCTGTGCCATCCTCACAATTGTCGCTATGCTTGGAGCCCATCATTGCAGCCACTGTGTCAATCCATCTCATTGAGGGCCTTCCTCTTTTTTGCTGACCCTCTACTTTACCAAGCATGATGTCCTTCTCCAGGGACTGGTCCCTCCTGATAACATGTCCAAAGTATGTGAGACAA
>NW_004444107.1:4130253-4164409 GCF_000243295.1 Trichechus manatus latirostris | reverse complement strand
GACCCTCTACTTTACCAAGCATGATGTCCTTCTCCAGGGACTGGTCCCTCCTGATAACATGTCCAAAGTATGTGAGACAAAGTCTCGCCATCCTTGCTCTTCTGTCCTTCACTAGATTTGGATGAGTATTGTTTCTCCAACTAGAGTTTAGGCTTTCTGAAAGTCCAGCAAAGAGCTAAGCTTATGAAGTGTGTAAGATGATGAAATTTCACTGAATTTCACAGTAGAAGTCCTTATGCATATATAATAATGACAAATTATTATTTGAATACTTCTACATAAAAAAGTGTTTTAAATGTGCTTGAAATTTGTTATCTTGGAAAGTTTGACGAAATACCCCTCAACATAGTTTGCTGCTTAAATTTGCTTAGGAAACCGTTTTCTTATATACTATGGGAGTCAATGGAAATTCAGATCAAAATTTTATCCTGGGAATGTGTTTTGCTCCTCTGAGTTGCATTTTTGTATGTGGCTTAGAACAGCATTGTGTGTGGGAAGTAGGTGATTTAGACCATCACTGCCTTTGCAATTCTCTTGTTTTGTTTAATGTTCCTGAACTCTAATGTACCCTTTCTCATCAGCAAAGGAAAAGATGTAGGTACCTGCAAGGATGAGGTCCTGGACAGGGCCAAACCGTTCAGCAGCTTGTGAAACCTTCTCAGAGATGAATGGTGGGAAGCCCCATAAAGTTCTTTGTCGGCTTGCAAATTGCTGTCACCTTGGTTAAATTAAAGAACTTTTGCTTTTATTACAAGAAAAAGTACCCTCTAATTTGCAGAGAAACAGCATTTTAAAAATAAAGGAGGAAGAAATACCAAAGTAACAATGTGTCACTTAGGTTTTTACCCCTCTGTCAGCAATGTAAGGAGCACTGGTGGCACAGTGGTTAAGCGCTTGGCTGCTAACTGAAAAGTTGGTGGTTTGAACCCACCAGCTGCTCCATGGAGAAAGATGTGGCAGTCTGCTTCCGTAAAGATTTATAGTCTTGGAAACCCTATGGGGCAGTTCTACTCTGTCCTATAGGGCCACTATAAGTCCAAATCGACTCGATGGCAGTGGGTTTGGTTGGTTTTTGGCATCAGCAATATGATAGACTAATTAATGACATATTTCTGCTTCAGAGTCCCTTTCATCTGTGTGTGGTTTGAGGTTACTGCACCGTCGACAGAAGCGGATCATTGGTGGGAAAAATTCTTTAAGGTAAAAGGTTCTTCAGAAGAGATTTTTCGTATTACACATTATTTGTATACATATAGAGTTACAAATTTAGAGTTGTCTACTATTATATAAGGGTTTTATTTTATCCACTTTATTTTCTAAATTAAGTAAAAATTATACTGATAATTTCACTGTCCTTTGACCTACATTTACCTTATAAAGACCATGTTCTTATCCTGCTATCCCCTGATTTATGAAATACAGTGTGGCTTGAAAATTACGTGGCAGAAACAAAATAATCTAACGGGAGACCTGAAAAAAAAATGTATAACTACAAAGGTTCATTTAATTTAGACTATGTTCATTTCACACTTGATTCATGTTAATATAATTTTTTTGTTTGTTTCTTGGATTTAGTAATTATGTGGAAAACTCAGCACTTTGTTTTCTAAATTCTTCTTCAGACTGCTCAGGTGAAGCAGAGTGAGGAGAGACAGTATGTTTCAAATCACAAAATATAAAGAGGACTAAACTTGTTTGCAAGAGTGTCAGAGTAGGTGGGATGCACAAAAATGCCCGTAGGCACATCTTCAGTGTTGCTTATGTGCGGTCTGCTCAGAGTTGTAGGGGCATTATTCTCAAAGTAGGAAAGGACTTTATGTCAGAGTACTTTTTATACTCCTCCTCCCACCCGCAAGCCTCCTAAGTCATCGCTTTAACCAGTATTTTTCTTTGCTTTTCTGCCTTTTATGGTTGTTGCTATGTGGCTGGAGTCTCTGGGTGGTGCAAACAGTTAAGTATGGCTGCTAATCTAAAGGTTGGCAGTTTGAGTCCAGCCAGAGGCACCTTGGAAGAAAGGCCTGGCGATCTACTTTGGAAAACCCTATGTAGAACAGTTCTACTCTGACACACATGGGGTGCCATGAGTCGGAGTTGACTCGATGGCAACTGGTTTTTGATATGTGGCTTGCTTTCTTTTTAGGGGTGGTTGGCCTTGGCAAGTTTCCCTTCGGCTGAAATCATCCCATAGAGATGGCAGGCTCCTTTGTGGGGCCACACTCCTGAATAGCTGCTGGGTCCTTACAGCAGCGCACTGTTTCAAGAGGTATGTGTCCACCCTTCCAAACAGCTCCTTTTGGCTTTTATTTGCCAGTTCTTCCAATCTGTTCCTGTTCTACAGCATATTAGAGACTTGTGTGTCAGAGCCAGGCCTTCTGTCTGTGCCAGCGGCATTGTGGAAGTGAGGGGGGTGACATAAGGAATAAAGGGAACCCCCAGGAAGCCACTGCTATACGCTGGTGTTAAAGCAGACTCTGGGTTTAAGATGGGTTATTGGAAGGGAGGCAGCTATGCTAGTACTTCCCCTAAGAACATACCTGAGGGCAAAATCATATCCTGGTAGAGCTAGAAGAGACCTCAGATTATCTACTGTAATTTTTTTCACAAATAACGTGTACATTATACATTTTTTGCCAACTGTGCAACCCCCCACCCCCAGCATTATTTTTGTAAGCATGCTATGCCAATTTTTTTTTACATGTTGCTGACTTTAATTGACACTAAGAAGACCTAATTAAACTATGAAATAAGCACACCTAACATAACCTAATGATTTCACTTAAGATGATCTGATAAGGTTTTCACATTTAGCTGTTGAGCTAATGCACTATAATTATCAATTTAAATAGAAACAAAAGCACAGTTTCGATTGCTTATTTTCTGATTACTGGCGGGACTACCAAACTCGATCCATGACTTCTTGACCATGGCTTATACCTTGTTATACAATTATGATTAAAAGTAAAATTTTCAGACTATTTTTATACACATAAGCAGGTGATTAAAGAAAATGAACAGAATGATATGATTTACCTGTAATATGGGAGGATGGGTGAATTCATGTCTGGAAATGTCACGAGACATGCGCAGTATATGCATGGGCACGGTATGTGAGAACCACATGCTATATGTGTGGGCATGTTATTTATGTGTGCACGTTATTTGTGAAAAATACGGTAGTTATTAATGCTAAGGAATAGGTAGTACAGTTTTAGTGTTTTTGGTCTTTTGAATTTTCTTGGTGTTTTGTGTATTTTAGATTTCTCTATTTGTACCTTTTAGAAAGTCAGGTTGCATATATTTCATTTTTGACTTTTTTATAATTTAGTCCTGATTATTTCCTCTTGTCCCAAACATTTTATCAGTCCAATCTGAAGTCTTCCCAATCCAGAGGAGAGACCATGCAGGGGAAATTAGTGGGCCAGAGTCACAGGATTCATGGAGGCAGGGCCTGCAATAGAACCTGGCCCTCCTTTCTCCTTGTCCAGTGCCTGCTTAGGTCCTGGTTCATGGCCATTTCCTCACCATGAATTTTGGGTGTTTAACAATGTATACTGATATTTGGAAAAATATTGATAATTATTGGGGCAAGGTGATGAGCACATTGGTTCATTATACTATTCTAATTCTGTGTGTTTGAAGCTTGTCATAGTAAAAAGTTTTTAAAAACATGTATGATATTGTTGAAAAATTCTTTCAAGCAAAATTTGCTTTGTATGTTTTCGTTTGTGATATCATGTGGTACGTACCTTTGTCTCATTATGTATTTGCAATCCATCCATGTAGATTTTGTTCTTCTCTTTAACTGCCATATGAATTTGAACTCCTATCACAGACTAAGGAGCCCTGGTGATGCAGTGGTTAAGAGCTCAGTTGCTAACCAAGAGGTCACCAGTTCGAAACCACCAGGTGCTCCTTGGAAACACTATGAGGCAGTTCTACTCTGTCTGATAGGGTTGCTATGAGTCAGAATCAACTTGATGGCAACAGATTTTTTTTTTTTAAATCATAGACTAAACCACAGTTTATTTATTCCCCTACTGATGGATAGTTGGGTAGTTTCCATTCTTTCACTATTAAAAAGAGATGTTGTAGTAAGTGCCCACGTACATATCTCATTGTGAATACATGTGAGGCATTTTGCTGGGTGTAGAGTATGGGCTCCCTTCATTTTACTAGACAGTACCAGTTTACTCTCTAAAGTAATTGTGCCAGTTTATATCACAGCAGTGTTCTTGTTTCCTCACATCCCTGCTGAAATTTGTTGCTATAAAAATTTTTAATTTGTGCCAATCTTAGCATTTTTGAATATCCTTTTAATTGCATTTCCCCAATAATCTTTTCTTCTTTCGTGAATTCTTTGTTCCTATCCTTTGCCTATTTTTTTTTTATTGGATTATTTGTCTTTTTGTAATTGATTTGTAAAAGTTTTGGGTATGTTTTACGTACAAAGTCTTTGTTGTTATGTGTTACAAATACCTTTTTTTATTTGGGGGCATGTCCTTTCACTTTCTTTGTGGTCTTTTTCTTACAAAAATATTTTAAATTTCAATATATTTAAATGTGTCAATCTATTCCTTTAAAGCTTTATAAAAGCTTTTTATATCTTACTTTAAAAATCCCTATATAATGAAGATATTCTCTTTCTTCCTTAAAAATATTATATTTTTGCTTTTTTATATTTAAGGTTTTAGTCTAGCTGTAGTTTATTTTTGTGTATAGTGTGCAGAAGGGACCTAATTTTATACTTTTCTTTATGGGTAGCTAGTTTTCCCAGCATTTTTTATTAAACATTCCATTCTTTACCCATTGATACATGCCAACTCTGTCATATGTCAAATTCTCTAGGTTCTCTCTTCTATTTCACTTGTCTATTACAACAAATATTTATTTAATAAACTTCCATGTTGAAGGTGCTACAGAGAATACAAAGCTATGTTTTATATAGCCTTTGCCATTTCTGGAATAATAATTGAGTTTGAGAGTCTGTCTATATGCCAGTGGGTTTAATACAATCATGTGTTAACATCAGTGGCACAGACAATAAAGTTATATTCATTTATTAACTTAGCAAATAATTATTGAGTCCCCTAAGCTCCCAGGCATTATGCTATGAACTAAAGCTATAGTGGAGAACAAGACAGATAGGATCCTTGCTGTCACAGAGTTTACGATGTAGCTGTAGGAGCCCAGAGGAGGGAAACATTGCTGGTGTGATCAAGAAAAGTTTAGGGCACCCTTTGTAAAGTGTGGTCCTTTTACCACAATATTAGATTAATTGGCTTGTTAAAAATTTAGATTCCTGGGCCCCCCACCCCAGATCTACTGAATCTTTGGAGCTGAGATGCAGGAGTTTGTGTTTTTATCAAGCATCTCGGGTGATTCTTATGTACACTAAAAATTAAGACTCACTTGCTTAGTGGATAGAATAGAACATGGTCTAGACATTTGAAGAATGATTATGGGGAAGAATACAGTGGGGCAGCTATGACCCTTACCTTGTCCTATTCAACATATTAATCACTAAACTGAAAAAGGACACAGATGGAAATTTAATTATGTTTTTGGATGCCAGGAGTCTGGGAGGGAAAGCTAATATGTCGGAAGAGAGGATCATGATTGTGAAAAATCTTGATAGGCTGATCCCACCAGTATGGAATACGGACAAAGTAAAATGCTGCCTTTAGTTCAGGAAACATAACTTAAATGCAAGTGAAAAAAGACTCATGGGGTCTAGTGTCCTGCATCCTTAGTGTGAGTCAGCAATGTAGTTCGGTGCCCACAAAGTTAATTCAATCTTGGGCTGCAGTGACAGAATAGTATCCCAACAAAGGAACAAAGAGTCTTACTGTTCTCCATCTCCACTGTGGGAGATAAAAGCACTGCTTTGACCAGAGAGAACTGTGCTTAGTTCTGGGTGCCACACCATGAAAGAGAGACATGGTGCACCAAGAAGGGCAGTGGAAAAGAAGATGTCTCTCAACTATTTTGGATGCTCAGTCTTGAAGAGAATATTTATGGGGTCACATAATTAGCTCTTTTAAAATGTTTAATAGCTGATTATGTGGAATCACATTAGACTTGTTGCCTGTTGCCTCAAATACCACAGGCATTAATGGAGGAGATAAGATAATTTTTGTTTTACCGTAAGAAAGAGTTTTTTTTGGTTGTTTGTTTATTTTTAATTTGGGCTCCTCTTTATCACTAGGACAAAGATGCAATAGGCTATATGTGAGAGGAAACTGAGTTCTGTTACAGAGTCTGTTCAAGCTGGGGAGAGCGGAGAGAGGCTGTCTTCTAATATTGGTAGATAATGTCTAATGTTTAGAGTATAGTGGTGAGAAAGTAGAAGGCCAATTTGAAGGATGGCAAGTATTAGCTGAGGGGGCAGTGGTGGTTCAGCGGTAGAATTCTTGCCTTCCATGTGGGAGACTCAGGTTCAATTCCTGGCCAGTGCACTTCATGTGTAGCCAGGACCCATCTGTCAACAGAGGCAAGCGTCTTGCTATGATGCTAAACAGGTTTCAGTGAAGCTTCCAGACTAAGAAGGACTAGGAAAAAAGGCCTGGTGATCTACTTCCCAAAAATCAGCCATGAAAACCTTATGGATCACAACAGTCCAGTCTGCAACCAATCATGAGGATGGTGCAGGACCAGGCAGCGTTTTGATCTGTTGTGCATAGGGTCACCATGCGAAGGGGATCAGATCTGGGGTTTACGTGGTATAGTTAGAGGAGAGAAGCTGAAAAGATCTGGAATGCCAGGGTAATGAATTGCTACTTCATTCACTAGGCAGTGGGAAACCTCTGAAGGTTTTTAAAGCTTGAAATGTGTTCAAAGAGGAGTTTTAGGAGGTAACTCATTTGGAGATGTACTGGATAGATATGAGGGGTAAAACAAGGTTTTTTAATCTGTGGGTCTGTGAATGAGCTTAAATTACATGAAAAATCGATGCATGTGTGCCTTTTTGGAGTGACTCTAATTTGTCTGTGTTACCAAGTGATTAATACAACTAGGGTAGGAACTGGAGGGAGACCCCATTATAAGTCTATTGTGAAAATTGAGATAAAGGATGTAAAAAGAAAGGAAGAGAGAGAAAGTAACAGAAGGTGACAGAAATCAATAGAAGTTGGTACAGTGTGGCAGAAGGAGACTTGGATCTGGCCATCAAGATAAAGGTTACAGTTCTAGCTCCTCCAATTATTGTTTAACTTAACCTCTCTGAGCCTCATTTTTCTTGTCTGTAAAATGAAGATAATAACATTTCACAGTGTAGTTATGAGGAACAAATGATCTGCAAAATATCTAAAAGGATTTTATAAACCAACAAAACAAATGTTGGTTATTATTATGTTGGGGCTCAAAGAGAGTGAGCAGTCAAAGAATATTATTAGCAAAAGTAGAGAATTCAGGATGACTTTGTTTCACTTACTAGTGGAGAAGAATAAAGTAGCAAACTGCAGAGAACATGAAGAAGTCTGTTTTGGGCTTTAGACTTTAGAAGAAATGATTCAGTAGGTTAATTTAGATTATCTTCCTCTTGTTCAAGACTCTTTGTCTTTCAAGTCTCTGCTAAAAGTTATAGTCTTAGGTGTTCAAGACTTAAAGTATTAAAGTAGGGAAATCACACAAAAAATTGCACTTGAGGTTGAAAACTTTGATCTGATTTTCGGGTTCCCTGGGGGGATGGAGTCTATTTTTTAATTTTTTAAGGTACATTCTTGGATTTGTTTGTTTATATTGTCTTATTCCTCCCATAGCCTGCTCCTTCTGGATTATTGCTTAAAGTCAGTAATCGTTTCATTTGTGTTTATAAACTGTTTAGTATATCACTTGGCACACAGTAGATACTCTTAAGTGATTGTTGCATGATGAAAGTGGGGCTTAGTTGCCAGATAGTGGATATATTTAAGAATATTGGCTTCTTTAGAGGATGATGGTATTTTAAGCTTAGATCAACAGATAACTCCTTCCATGTGTCATTCTGAATTTCTTCACATTATCTGCCTACTATAAGATAAAGGCAGTTGATTAAAGAGTGGCATTTTGGTATGCTTAAGATTCCTTTAATGTGAGTACGGGGGAAATCACTCTGCTCAGGTGCTACATATCCATCTGACTTGGTCTGTAACCTTTATCAGATTTCATAGACTTCCTATTTTGAAATGCCTGAGGCATGTACAGCTTTAATACAGTAATTCATTAAAAGGCATAGGGCCATTTACTAGTGATTAGAACAAGCACCACATTTTGTTTTTCTGAGTTCAGGGACTTTTATTTAAAACCAAAAAAAACGAAATCTGTTGCCGTTGAGTTGATTCTGACCCATGGCAACCCATGTGTTACAGAGTACAACTGAGCTTCATAGAGTTTTATTAGCTGAAATCTTTACAGAAGCAGATTGCCAGGCCTTTCTTTCATGATGCCACTGGGTAGGTTCAAACTGCCAACTTTTAGATTACTAGTCCAGTGCAAACCATTTGCACCACCCAGGGACCTGTTATTTACAACAACCCTCCTATAATCACCAGAAACATTGAAATTTACAAAATAGATTTCCTATTGAATTGTGGAGACTATAGTGTATCAGGCTTTATAGTGTATCAACCTTCCTTATAGGTTTCTGGGGAGATGAAAAGATATTTTAGTCTAACTTAAGGTCTGCTGCCTAAATAGGGGACCTGGATTTCATATTTTGAAATTAGGTCTCTTACTCTCTTTTTCTTTCTATTTGTATATCCTCTGTTTTGTTGACCACTCTACTTCCGGATATACAAAGATTTCCTGTTCATTGGGCCTCCCTTGTTGCCTAGTTCTTGCAGTGATGATATAGACCAGTACTCTTGAGCAGCCATTTTTGAATAAGGCACAGATGATTACAACCATCAAAGTTGATGACAATTTTCATTTGTTTTGCCTTCATAGAGTAGTCATTATTTTATATAATCCTCACGTCAGAAAAATCTAAGAATGATGGCCTGGGGAGGATAAGATCAGCATGCAACTACTCAGCTCCACTAGCCTCAGTTCCACCCATTTTAGTATGTGATCTCTTTACATGATGCAGGTACTTTGTTGGAAGGCTAGCAGAGTTCTAGTAACTCAACTCTCATCTGCCTGTGTGCTCTATGTTGTTGTTGTTTTTGTTGTCGTTGTTAGGTGCCATTGAGTGGGTTCCAACTCATAGTGACTCTATGTACAACAGAACGAAACACTGCCCGGTCCTGCACCATCCTCACAATTGTTGTTACGCTTGAGCCCATTGTTGCAACCACTGTGTCAATCCATCTCATTGAGGGTCTTCCTTTTTTTCGCTGACCCTCTACTGGTTCCTACTGATAACATGTCCAAAGTAAGTGAAAGGAAGTCTTCCCATACTTGTTTCTAACGAGCATTCGGGCTTTACTTCTTCTTCCAAGGCAGATTTGTTTGTTCTTCTGGCAGTCCATGGTATATTCAATATTCTTTGACAACACTATAATTCAAAGGCATAAATTCTTCCTCAGTCTTCTGTATTCATTGTCTCCAGCTTTCACATGCATATGAGGTGACTGAAAACACCCTGCCTTGGGTCAGGTGCACCTTAGTCTTTAAAGTGACATCTTTGCTTTTTAACACTTTAAAGAGATCTTTTGCAGCAGATTTGCCCAATGCAATGCATCATTTGATTTCTTGACTTCTGCTTCTGTGGGTGTTAACTGTGGATCCAAGTAAAATGAAATCCTTGACAACTTCAATCTTCTCTCCGTTTATCATGATGTTGCTTATTGGTCCAGTTGTGAGGAGTTTTGTTTTCTTTATGTTAGTTTGTAATTCATACAGAAGGCTGTGGTCTTTGATCTTCATTAGTAAGTGCTTCAAGTCCTCTTCACTTTCAGCAAGCAAGGTTGTGTATTCTGCATATCGCAGGTTGTTAATGAATCTTCTTCCAATCCTGATGCCCCATTCTTCTTCATATAGTCCAGCTTCTTGGATTACTTGCTCAGCATACAGACTGAATAAGTATGGTGAAAGGATACACCCCTGACGCATACCTTTCCTGACTTTAAACCATGCAGTATCCCTGTGTTTTGTTTGAACGACTGCCTCTTGGTCTAAGTTCAGGTTCCTCATGAGCACAATTAAGTGTTCTGGAATTCCTATGCTACCCAACGTTATCCATAGTTTGTTAGGATCCACACAGTCCAATGCCTTTGCATAGTCAATAAAACACAGGTAAACATCTTTCTGGTATTCTCTGCTTTCAGCCAGGATCTATCTGACATCAGCAATGATATCCCTTGTTCCACATCCTCTTCTGAATCCGGCTGAAATTTCTGGCAGTTCCCTGTTGATGTACTGCTGCAACCTCTTTTAGATGATCTTCAGCAAAATTTTACTTGTGTGTAATATTAATGATATTGTTCAGTAATTTTTGCATTCTGTCGGATCACCTTTCTTTGAAATGGGTATAAATATGGATCTCTTCTAGTCAGTTGGCCAGCTAGCTGTCTTCCAAATTTCTTGGCATAGATGACTGAGCACTTCCAGTGCTGCATCCGTTTGTTGAAACATCTTAATTGTTATTCTGTCAATTCTTGGAGCCTTGTTTTTTGCCAGTGCCTTCAGTGCAGCTTGGACCTCTTCCTTCAGTACCATCGATTCTTGATCATATGCTACCTCCTGAAATGGTTGAACATCGACCAATTCTTTTTGATACATTTACTCTGTGTATTCCTTCCATTTTCTTTTGATGCTTCCTGTATCGTTTAATATTTTGCCCATAAACTCCTGCAATATTGCAATTCAAGGCTTGAATTTTTCCTTCAGTTCTTTCAGCTTCTTCTTCCCTTTGGTTTTCTATCTCCAGGTCTTTGCACATTTCATTATAATACTTTACTTTGTCTTTGTGAGCTGCCGTTTGAAATCTTCTGTTCAGCTCTACTCTACATTCAAGAGCAACTTTCAGAGTCTCTTCTGACGTCCATTTTAGTCTTTTCTTTCTTTCCTGTCTTTTTAATGACCTCTTGCTTTCTTCATGGATGATGTCCTTCATGTCATCCCACAACTCATCTGGTCTTCGGTCATTAGTGTTCAATGCATCAGATCTATTCTTGAGATGGTCTCTAAATTCAGGTGGGATATACTCAAGGTCATACTTTGGCTCTTTGGACTGTTTTAATTTTCTTCCAGCTTCAGCTTGCATATGAGCAATTGATAGTCTGTTCCACAGCTGGCTCCAGGCCTTTTTCTTTCTTTCTTTTTATTGTACTTTAGATGGTTTACAGAACAAATAGTTTCTCATTAAACAGTTAGTACACATATTGTTTTATGACATTGGTTAACAACCCTATGACATGTCAACAGTCTCCCTTCTCAACCTTAGTTCCCTATTACCAGCTTTCCTGTCCCCTCCTACCTTCTAGTGCTTGTCCCTGGGCTGTTGTGCCCCATTAGTCTCGTTTTGTTTATGGGGCTGTCTAATCTTTGGCTGAAGGGTGAAACTCGGGAGTGACTTCATTACTGAGCTAAGGGTGTTGGGGGGCCATACTCTCGGGGTTTCTCCAGTCTCTGTCAGGCCCTGGACTTTTTCTGACTGATGATATCGAGCTTTTCCATCGTCTCTTTCCACAGATGTAGTCGATTTGATTCCTGTGTATTCCATCCAGTGAGGATCACTTGTATAGTTGCCATTTACGTTGTTGAAAAAAGGTATTTGCAATGAAGAAGGCAATGCAAAATTCTGTCATGCGATCTCCAGCATTGTTTCTATCACTAAGGCCATATTTTCCAACTACCAATCCTTTGTTTCCAACTTTCACATTCCAGTCACCAGTAATTACCGATGCATCTTGACTGCATGCTTCATCAATTTCAAACTGCAGAAGTTGGTAAAAATCTTCAATTTCTTCATCTTTGGCCGTAATGGTTGGTGCATAAATTTGAATAATAGTCGTATTAATTGGTCTTCCTTGTAGGCATATGGATATTATCCTATCACTAACAGTGTTGTACTTCAGGATAGATCTGGAAATGTTCTTTTTGACGATGAATGAGATGCCATTCCTCTCCAAACTCTCATTCCCGGCATAGTAGACCATATGATTGTCCGATTCAGAATGGCCAATACCAGTCCATTTCAGCTTACTAATGCCTAGGATATCGATCTTTATGTGCTACATTTAATTTTTGACGGCTTCCAATTTTCCTAGATTCATACTTTCGTATATTCCATGTTCTGATTATTAATGGATGTTTGCAGCTGTTCCTTCTCATTTTGAGTCGAGCCACATCAGCAAATGAAGGTCCCAAAAGCTTGACTCCATCCACTTCATTAAGGTTGACTCTTCTTTGAGGAGGCAGCTCTTCCCTAGTCGTATTTAGAGTGCCTTCCAGCCTGAGAGGCTCATCTTCTGGCATTATATCAGACAATATTCAACTGCTATTCATAAAGTTTTCACTGACCAATTTTTTCAGAAGTAGACTGCCAGGTCCTTCTTCCTAGTCTGTCTTAATCTGGAAGCTCAGCTGAAATCTGTCCACCCAGGGTGACCCTGCTGGTATTTGAAATACCAATGCCAAAGCTTCCAGTATCACAGCAACATGCAAGCTACCACAGTACAACATACTGTCAGACAGGTGGTGGGTGTGCTCTATAGCTTTCATATATTGTGAGGTGTCCAACACAACAAAGGTACCTGAAGTAGTTGGTGAATCACTATTTAAAGGCCTTCTATCTTTTCTTTTCACATTTTTTCCTAGTGTTAATGCAGTATAGACTTTGGAATGCAATATCCTATTGGCAGGTTGAAGAGGAAACTCGGGTAAATTAAGTTTTTTTGTAGTTGTCCTCTGAATCTTACACAATATAAATTTCTTGCTTTTGTTGTTTTCTAGTCTAAGTCACAACTACAAGCACCATGCAATGATGTTCTGTCTATAGTGGTACAGCAATATAATTGACAGAAAAAATCCTGAATATTAAACTAATTCCTTTTAATTCCTTAATATGAAAACAAGCACAACTTTTGGAGGAAGGAATGTACTCAAACAAGTCCTCTCTTATTTCTGTAATTCTTCTCCAAACTTGATTTCTCCTAAGAATATAGCTTTACTTGATTTTATCTTTTTGACTTTTTGCCTGGAAACACCATAGCAGCTGGAAATTGTTAGCGATTGTTGCTCTGAACGTCAGAAACTTCCAGATCTTTGTAATTAGAAAGATGAACCACAGAGGTAATGAGACTTTTTAAGAACACAGTTTATCAGGTGTGTAACATATGTTCCATCATGACCTAGTATATAGTCGAGCAGAGTCCTTAAGAACATGGTCTTTGGTAATATACATAATGTCATCGGGTATGCAAAAGCCATTTTCAGAGCACACACTATATATATGTAAGGCACCATGGAAGGTTTTGTAGACAGGGATACTTCTCCTTATGCAACTGAACCATATCCACAAGCTGAACTTCAGTCAATCACTTTTTGAATTTCATCCAGACAGCAGAGAAAAACAGAGTTTAGTAGTAGCAGATGTGCATAGGCTGATGTAAAATGTTGTTTTCTTGTAGAGATGAATCCATGGAGAGAATACATAATAAAGAATATGATCCCGCAACTTGAATTGTTAACTTCTATTTTTAATTCTAGTAAATTTTTTTCGTTGTTTATTTTAACTCTAGAATCTCAATCCGGGATATTGGATTTTACTAAACTGCCGTGTCTTAGATCCTGTCTTGTTCAAGCTTGTCTGGGAATTTCAGCCAGTTTTTGAGGGGGAGTTGAAGGCATTTTAGCAAGGCAAACAACTGAATGATGTGTCAGCCAAGACCTGAAATGGTTGTTTTAGAAGCATTTTTGAATATCGTAAACAAGTCTATCAAAATAACAAATGCTTAACTAAAAAGACCTTAAAATATGTTGAAAAAGAGAAGCCTAGAACTATATTAAATGCTTTCAAAGTTGGCATATTGAGAATCTCAGCCAAAGTGTTATTTCTGAAGTATATAATCACATCCGTTGATAGAGGTGACACTAGAAGACAAATATTTGGTTGGCAAATTAATCCAGTCTCGTGCTCTTTGAATTCCAAGCATTAAATCTATTATAAAAATAATCCAATTTACAGGAGTGTGGGAATCATGGCTCAAGTTGAGCTGTTCCATTTCTTTAAATCAGGACAACTTTAAAAACTATGTTGTTGTTAGGTGCCATTGAGTCGGTTCTGACTCATAGTGAACGTCCGCACAACAGAGTGAAAGTCTGCCTGGTTCTGCACCATCATCACGCTCGTTGCTATGCTTGAACCCATCATTGCAGCCACTGTGTCAATCCATAAAAGTATAGGTACTAATAAAAGACTTCATTCTGGCAAGAATGGTGCTCCTTCTTGGGTAAATATTTTGTTTTAATTTTAAATTTGATATTAACTCCTGATTAGTGAGCATATGAATTATGGCATAAATTTAAAAATACCTGCAGTAAAACACGTGATCAGAAAACACAGTATACATATAGAATGTGTATGCTTTTTCATTTTGATGATACATTATCTATTAGGACGTTTACTTCATCTAGTGAAATTCCAGGCATGCAGGGGCAAGAGTTATGCCCATGCCTTTAAGAGTCTTTGGTTCAGTGTTTCTCGGTCCTGACGAATTTGAATCACCTGTGTCCCTACCTCAGCCCTATTAATTTATACTCTCTGAGATTATGTGGGCTGGACATTGCATTTTTTAAAAACAGTACAGATGATTTTGATGGACAGCCAATGTTTAAAAGAGAGTTAGATCTTGTGGGGAATTTTTTTTTCCTGAAATGGAAACTTTTGTGATGATTTTGTTATAATACAGAAATTGGTAAGATGTCCCTTTGGTTTCAGTAGTTAGGGATGAGAGCATAAGTATATATGTGTATATAGATGTCTTTCAAAAGAAGTCACTGAACATACATCTATTAAGAGTTTTCTCTGTGGCAAGTACTTTGCTTGGTGCTGAGTATACAAAAGTGAGAATGACATGGTCCTTGCACTTGAGGATCCTTTAATTGGGGAGACCTGATATCTTAACAAGTTAAGTTCTAGACACTGTTATAAATGCTCTGACAGTGCTATTTGGGAGTGAGTAAAAGGACTCAGGCAGGGCAGGGGATCAGTAAGGGCTTACTAGATCCTCAACTTGAGACTTGAATGATAAGATCAGTCTGCCATATTAGGCTGGAGGGGAGTAAAAGGGGATATTGAAAACAGTTTGAATAAAGACATAGGTGTGAGAGGCAAATCTTCAAGCAGTTTAAAGGACAAGGGCACAGGGGCCAGGCTGGTATCAGAGAGGCCAGTTTTTGGAAGGGTTTGTATATCATTTAAGGAATTTGAACGTTATTATGTAGACAGTGGGGAGCCCTTGAAAGCTCAGAGAAGTAGTTAGGAAGCAAAGGGAAACATCACCCTGGCTGCAGTGTGAAGGATGGATTAAAGAAGTTAAAACTTGAAGCCAAGAGGCCATTTAGCAGATTATTGCAATAGTCCAAGCATGAAATGGCAAACTGCCCAAGACTTTAATATTGCAGTTATTTTTTTAAACAAATCTCTTTGGTGTAGTAATTTCCTGTTTCTTTGTCTATTGGTTGAAAGACTCAATTTTTAGAGATAACGTAGAATAGATTTATACGGCCTGTTTAGATGCAAAGATTATTTTAGTTAAGTGTCACAGCTATATTTTCACAGAATGGAAAATATTGTTGCAATAAGTCTTTAATAGGTTGAATACCCATTGCTGTCAAGTCGATTTTGACTCATAGCAACCCTACAGGACAAGGTGCAACTGTCTCATAGGGTTTCCAAGGAGTGGCTGGTGGATTTCAACTGTTGTCCTTTTGGTTAACATCCAAGCTCTTAACCACTGCACCACTAGGGCTCCTGTAATTATCTTAAAAGATATAAAAAGTTGACACTTCAAGAAATATCTCATTATTCAAACTTAGAAGTTATACCAGGGCTCCCGTAATTATCTTAAAAGATATCAACAGTTGACACTTCAAGAAATATCTCATTATTCAAATTTAGAAGTTACTCACAAGCAACATCAGAGACTACATGAAAGAAATATAATAGGATGCTTAGTATATACCAAATTATTTTTCTAGATCAGTGCTGTCTCATAGAAATATAGTACAAGCCACAAACATGAGCCATATGTGTAACTTTAAATTAAGAAAAGCTAAAGAAAAAAATTAATTTTAGTAATATATTTTATTACCCCCCCACCAAAAAAAAAAAAAAAAAAAAAAACACCAAACCCGTTGCTGTCGATTCCGACTCATAGCGACTCTATAGGACAGAGTACAACTGCCGTACAGGGTTTCCAAGGAGCAGCTGGTGGATTCAAGCTGCCGACCTTTTGGTTAGCAACCGAGCTCTTAACCACTGTGCCACCAGGGCTTATTATTTAACCCAGTATATCTAAAATATCTTTCAAAATATAATCCATATAAAAATTATTGTAATATCTAATATTTTATGATCTGTTGAGATACATAATATGTTTAATATTCTTTTTTCATACTATTTCATACTTGAAATCCATGTGTATTTTATACTTTTAGCACATCTCAATTTGGACAAACCACATGTCAGACGCTCAATAGCCACATGTGGCTAGCGGCTACCTGACTGGACAGCACAGCTGTACACAATTTCTCAAATCCATCCCAAAGATACATGAAACTTTTCAAGAGCATTTTAAGGGATGTGTTATTGACAATTATTCTTGTTAGAAAGGTGTTTAAATCACTTGGGGTTTTATTTTAAATACATGGATATATTATTAATAAGGCTTCTATATTTTTATAGTATATTATTATTGTTAGTACATAGAAAGTAAAAATGATCATTATTTAATTACTTGATAATTCTCCAAGACTATTACTTTTTACAGTTTTAGGATGTGAAATAATCCTAAAATTTCCTTAAATTTTGAAGTGAAACTCTTAAGAGGACAATCTCAAGGCACAATATATAAAAAGCTTTCTGAGCTTTAAAAATATATGATAATTTAAGGTTGAAAGTGTAGAGTCGTAAGGAATTAACAGAAATTATTGGTGTTATAGATCAATAGTAAGAGGCTGTGTAAGCCAAATCATCTTTGTGGTGCTGTTTAGTTTTTTGAGCTGACATAGTTTAGAAAATTACTTTATATATGGCAAGTGGTTGGAGCCCTACTTAGGGCTATTAGAATGTTTAGGTATCTCATAACCTCCAAAAATTTTAAAGGAGTAAATGGGAGGCTATATTTTAAATAGGCAGTTACTAGCAAATTCTAAGTTTTTGAGTACCCAATTTTCTAAGCTCACATTCCAGTACAGACCTTGTATCCAGTGAAAGACTCTCAAGTTTTCGTCAAAATATTAAGATGAATCATTTCTGTTGCTGTCAATTCCAACTCATAGTGACCCTATAGGGCAGAGTAGAACTGCCCCATTGGGTTTCCTAAGCTGTAATCTTTATGGAAGCAGACTGCCACATCTTTCTCCCATGGAGCAGCTGGTGGCTTCAAACTGCCGACATTTCAGTTAGCAGCTGAGTGCTTAACCACTGCACCACCAGGGCTCCTTAGGTGAGTCATTCCAAACCAAAACCCGTTGCCATTGAGTCGATTCCATCTCATAGCGTCTCAACGGGACAAAGTAGAGCTGCCCCATAGGGTTTCCCAGGAGTGGCTGGTGGATTCGAACTGCCAACCTTTTGGTTAGCAGCCGAGCTCTTGACCACTGTGCTACCAGGGCTCCAGATGAGTCATTAGAGGTATGCTTTTCACCTTCAATAGTAAGATGCCAGCACAATGTAAGTGGAGAGTTGATGAAACCAAGGTTGGAGTTCTGGCAGGTAAAAGAAAAGAATTGAGAGATTTTGCAAAAGAGTAATTATAGTAATGGAAGGTGAAATCCAAACCAGGCAAGAAAGGAAGTCATGAGCAGAATGAGAGTGAAATGAAAAACTAGTGGGGTCAAAGGATTGAAATCCAATGGGACTGAAGAATTGTAGAGCTGTAAAAACAGGAAGTAATAGGCAAAATATGAGATGCTTGAAATCGAGATCTCAGAAGTGTATTTGGTGAAAACAAGGTCTAAGTCTTATCTCAGGAGTCGGCGGTTGAGATGAGGTGGAGGATACACTCATTGCAGATGAAGAAGTCAGGGAGCCAAAAGGGGAAAGTGTTGGAAATTAAATCATTAAGGATGTTGTGGTAATGGTAGAGGGGAAGACAGTGAGCTGAGTGCTATGATCTTCAGTGAGAAAGATGAAGTAACCAGGAGGTAGGTTGGGTCACATATTCTAGGTCAGTGGGATGATTTTGCCCATCATTCTAGGGATGATTTTGCCCGCCCAGGGGACATTTTGCAGTATCGGGAGACATTTTTGGTTGTCACAACTGGGGTGGTGGGTGCTACTGGCATCTTATGAATGGGATGCTGCTAAACGTCCTACAATACACAGGACAGTCCTTCCAACAAAGAATTATCTGGCCCAAAGTGTCAATAGTGCTGAAATTGAGAAACCCTGCTATAGGTGGATGTACCAGAATTAAGGTAGGTTGGTTGAAAAGCAGGCTGAGAACTATCAATCTAGTAAACACGGTGTTTCAATTTTAATTGACTAGCTTCTCATGGAGATAAAAAGTATTAACATTACAATTATACATTCATTCATTCACAATTCAACAAATATATGTTGCATTCCTACTTTGGGGCAGTTGCTATTCTAGGTGCTTAAGATACATCAGCAAAAAGAACAAAGATTTTGCCCTTGAATGCTATTCATTCAAGCAGGGGGAGTCAGAGAACAATACACATAAAAATTAAAGTAGTAAATGCTAAAGAACAAAGGAAAAGTAGAGCAGTTTAAGGGATGTTGGGAGTGCTGGGGCTAAGAGGAAATAACAGGGTCAGCTGCAATTAAATATGAGGGCATCAAAGTAGGCATCGTAGAAGTGACATTTGAACAAAGATTTGAGAGATGAGGGAATATAATGAAAGTTGAGCTAAAAGTATAGTTTTGGTTTGCATTTGGTTCACAGGAAAGGGCAGCAGTTGAGTGCACCTAGCAGGAGCAAAGTGGATTGTGCTAAGCATCATGAGGGATATAATCTAGATCAGACATGGTTTCTGCCCTTATGGAGCTTCACAATGAACTGACAATCTTGAAAATGATAGAGAAATGATGACAGCAAATACAGGACAGTAAGTTTGCCCTGTACAATTTGTTGCTTTTTCTTACCGTGGGGAAATGACAGGCTAATGAGTTGACTTTATTGTCCATTCATCTTCCATATCTGCTTCTCAGAAAAGAAAAACAGTGGAAGGTAATGTGGATTAAATGGTGAAAAGAGGTAATAACAGTGGGTTTTTAAGTAAAGGACCAGGAGCAGTGGTCAGAGGAATGGCAAGACTAAATATACAAAAGGAACTAATGACTTGAACAAAGGCTTACAGCATCTCTATTAACCTTCCTTGGTGACAATCACCAGTTTTCAGTGTTTGAAACAAGCCCTTCATTAGCGCTCTCTGCCTCTCAGGTATGGTAATAGCACTAGGAACTATGCTGTTCGACTTGGGGATTATCATACTCTGGTGCCAGAGGAGTTTGAAGAAGAAATTGGAGTTCAACAGATTGTGATTCACCGGCAGTATCGACCAGACAGCAGTGACTACGACATTGCCCTGGTTAGATTACAAGGAGCAAAAGAACAATGTGCCAGATTCAGTAGCCACGTTTTGCCAGCTTGTTTACCACTCAGGAGAGAGAGGCCACAGAAAACAGCTCCCAATTGTTACATAACAGGATGGGGAGACACAGGTAATGTAAATAATTCAAAAGAATAAGAAAGTCTAGGCACCTTCTTGTCTGAGATTATCCACTCATTTGTGTGTGCAGTGAGTGGTAAAGTCTTAAATGGGCTCAGGCTTAGTGATGTTTGGAAATATTGCCAGTTGTGAAATGTATGTGTATAATTTGGATTTATATCCTGGGAGGGTACTGTTGGTTCCAGTTAGACCTTCCTTTACCACAAACTCAAAGAACTCAGTTGCCTTTAATGTAGAGGTGGTATACTTGACCATTTTTCCTGTGGGAGCTTAAGGAATAGAGAATCCTCCAGAAACTTTTAATTCCCTAGATTAGTGAGGGGACAAAGGAATAGATTTTAAGACTTCACCCCATGATTTGGACCTGACGGTCTGTATTTTAAAAAGCTTTTCCAGATGATTTTGATAAGCCCAGCAAAGGGCTTTTGGAACTGCTATTAGTGGTTGATGGTTTGTTTTTTTTGCAATGGAGCCCTTTATCAAACTAAATCTTATAGAGAATTCCTAAATACAGAAAAGACAAAGCAGAATTGCTGAGGTTGAAGTGGGGGCCCAACCCACTCAAGTTTCTCCTTAATCCCCCTCCTTACCACTTCCATCTTCTCCTCCCTCCCCCTAAGCAGGAGCATGTTGTTGTTAGGTGCCCTCAAGTCGATTTCTACTACAACTCTTAGTGACCCCATGTGACAGACCAGAACTGCCCCTTAGTGTTTTATTGGCTGTAATCTGTATGGGATCAGACCCCCAGGCCCCAGGTCTTTCTTCTGGGGAGCTACCCTGTAAACTGAAACCACCAACCTTTTGGTTAGCAGCTGAGTGCGTAATCATTTGCATCACCAGTGTTTCTTAGCAGGAGCATGGTATTTAGTGTATGCTCCTCTCAGGTGAACAGTTTTCTGTATTGTCTCACTGCAGAGTTAGATCCATGTGTATCAGTTAGTGCTTGGTCAAGGTAAACCTTCAAACAGTAGACCTGCGGTCTCACCTGGAGTAGGTGACAAATGAGTATTGTATACCAAGAAATGATAGGTTGATGGCTCTCCATTAAAAATAGTTACACTCTTAATTGTACTCTTGAAGAGTGTTGAACCAGTATATTTCTACAGATGATAATTTCAATAAGGTTTTATTTAGTAGATGTTTATTTTATCCCATGTTACACTAAATCTGGACTTTAGACTTAAACTATTTCATAGTATTAAAATTCAGAATATCTGTAGCAGATTTAGAATATTGGAAAAGCATTGGGACCAAACCAGAGATAAGCCACAAAGACCTAAAAAGGAAACATTTATTGGGTATCATAATGATAAAATCTGGTCAAAGTAAGAGCCTTTTCAGTAAACTATGCTGATCCAATTAGGCAAATCAAGACTCTGAGAAAGCTAAAAGTATAATGGGAGATTTATGATTACTTTTAAAGGGAAGACTCAGTCACCTTTGGACACTACATCTAAATTAATAGATGTGATCAAGGAAGTAAATTTAACAGAATGTGTTTCATTGTGGACCAGTTACTCAGTTGAGTAAATAGGATCAGAAAATAATGCTGGACTCTATATCCAAGAAAAAGACATCACAGAAAACATATCAATTATACATTTTAGCCACTTAACAAGGAATAATGAACAAAGAACGAATGGCTTACCAGCAAAGAGTACTGTTAACATCAGCTGGTGAAACTTAGCCTGTTTGTATATGGAAAAGTATGTGCAATGTTTTGTTTTTGAATCATCCTTAAGAATTACCATGTTTCTATTCAGGACAGTTATTGCCACTTTATGGGCTTATATATAACTGTTGTTTATAATTAATCATCAGAACTCCATGAAGTAGATGACTCTTAGGGGAATGAATGTGCTAATGTAAAACTAGTTATTAATTCATTCTTAGCTTTCTTACAGAATTCAGTAAACAAATGTGCTCTATTTAGGTTTAACTTTCTCTATAGCCATGTCCATAAATGCTAGTTACTCATTCACAAAAATTCTCTATTGAGAAACAGATTAATGATGGGCTAGTGCTAAGTGCCAACATTCAAAATGGCAGTTAATGACATTGACATAATTATCACTCATTTCAAATGAACCAAATGCTACAATAGGAATCCTTCCCCACCCCCACCCCCAAGACTTTAAATGTTCATTTTAATTGCTAAATGAAGCTCTTTTCAGTAGGTGTGTTGACTGGAATCTCATTGACTAATTCAGATTATTTGGTCTGAGTAGGACGAGCGTATTCAAGAACTCTACAACAAGCAGCCATCCCATTGCTTCCCAAGAGGTTTTGTGAAGAACGGTATAAGGGTCGGTTTACAGGGAGGATGCTGTGTGCTGGAAACCTCCATGAACACAAACGGGTGGACAGCTGCCAGGGAGACAGCGGAGGACCACTGATGTGTGAACGGACTGGAGAGAGCTGGGTTGTTTTTGGGGTGACCTCCTGGGGTTATGGCTGTGGAGCCAAGGATTCTCCTGGTGTTTACACCAAAGTCTCAGCCTTTGTACCTTGGATAAAAAGTGTCACCAAACTGTAATTGTTCATGGAAACCTCAAGAAAAAATATTTAAAGAATATGACGGAAAATTTCACAATCTCCCCGATTAGCGCTGAGCCAGAGATGACAACTAATGGGGAATGAGATCCATGTTTCTGCTTTGTGTTGTGATAAAAATTGTTGACAGATTTGAGGCTTGTGTACCCCTTGCTCCTTTTGAGAAGTTGTAATGTGTACATTACTGGTCACAGATACCTCAGTGGAATACTATAATTAGCAGTTGCCTACTCACATTAGTTTTACTAAATTCTTTAGTTTCATCCTCCAGAGAAGTTAGTTTTTTGATTTTGCATTCAGGTTTTTATACTTGTTTGGGATTGTTAACTTCATATGTGTATGGTATCTCTTCGTATCTGTCATGGTAAAATACCCTTTACTGCACTCAAAATAAGAATGGCATTATTTTCAATTTATGTAATGTTTTAAGCTCAGATCTTTCCAAAAAGCTCGAAGAAATCTTTATACTTTGTCAGATGAGTAAACTAAGGGCCAAAAGTGTAAAGAAATTGCATTATACATTTATAGACTGGAATAATAGTATCATTGAGCCACAAGGACATTTGCCCATCACAATACATTCCTAAATGAAGTGATCTGATATTTGGAAGCAAGTATCCATGTACTCAACAATCACTATGGAAACCATAAGAGATAAATACACTGTAGCGATTTTTCATATTATAAACTACTAGCAAAATTTGGAAGTGATGCATTTCTAAACCATCATATTTATAATTTGCCATTAAAGACTATTTAAATTAAGACAGAATTTAGGCAACTGTTTCAGCATTGTGAATTTACCTGTCAGAAGTTTTCAATATCTCTTCCCTAAAATATTTTCAGGTCAGTTTCTTTCAAAAGTTAACCTAACTACCCTAATTCTAACTGGCCAGGACAAGAGAAACTTTATTGCTGTAAATTTTTTCCCCAGAAGTTTTGATGGTTAACAGTATAAAAGCACCCAGTGTTATAGCCACCATTGCTTTCAGCATACTATTGAAAACTATTAAAACTCCAGAATCTTTGAGAGGGAGGGTACTAATTATGCTTTTCAGGTCATCACCTCAAATTTTTAACTTAGTAGATAGAATAAAGAACTGTAAGTCTTCCGTAGCATCATGCCCATTTTTTGGACCACAATGGAAGAGTGCCACCTACTGCAACTTTCTGGTAACTGAGTTAATACCTATTTCCTAAGACATTCACAATACAGTCAAATCTAAGCATACTTTCAAAAATACTTCTCATTAACCCTACTTTACAAATGGAGAAAACAGGCCAAGGAGACACAGCTGTTGAAAAGCTTTGAATCTAAACTCCACAACAAAGCTATTAACCATACATTGCTCCTGCGTAGGGTACTGACTCAACAAATTTTGCAAATGGGAATGTTTTCTCCCAAAGGAAATCTCAAGCAGCAAATATAATGGTTGTGAATAATCCTCTTAAATGTAAGCCACCCTTTCTGCGATCTAAAAACCTGGTTCTCTTCAGCATCAAATCAGGTACCCCTTTGACTGTAAAGTGGTACTAATCTAAAGGTGCTTTATATTACTGCTTTGCAGAACTGCAATGCCATTTGTCAGAACAACATTAAAGTTTTTCTAAGTGTGATTTTGATGAATAACTTCTAAAGCGGCATTCACCATTTATGAATAGTAGAGCTACATGATGTACAGCTCACAAGGGCTTGGAAAAAAAGTGTAATGGTGAGATAATCTTTTCTGAAATGTTCTCAACAGGCTGTTTTCAAACTAGTGCTAGCTGCAATCAACATGTAAATTTTAAATAGATCAGGGGCTGGCAACCTTTTTATGGAAAACTATTCTGTCTGGAAAGAGCAGCCATTGACAGTATATAAACAAATAGGCATGGTGTCTTAGGAAAACAGGCATTAAGTTTGCTGAACCCCTAAGAATACGTGGTTCACCAAACATGCCTTTAGTATAGCTAAATCTGATTATAGCTAAGTGTGATTTTTTAAAAATACAAGTATTCAAAGCAAATTTGCGCAAATAACTTTTCACCTTGTACAATCGTCTTAATATTTTGTGTGGTACCAACTAAATGAAAGCCTGTCTTTTCCTTTGGGGATGACCAGGTTATTTTCATATGCAAGATGTTTTCCAAAGTGCTGGAATCTGTTCTAACTCACTCATGTTACTTCCACATGTGTTCTTACCAGAAAAGAGGTATGTCTGTTCACTACATTTTTAAGTCTATCCTCAACTATTTAATTATGCAGTTAAACACTGGTTATGCAGATGAATCAAGCATTTTATTAAATTATAACAAAGAAGCAACTTTATTTTCTGCTTAAATTCTTTGCTCTACTAACTTAAAAATACTTAGGCCTATTGAAAGTACTGCCCAGGTATTTCCTGGAACATTACTACCATCCAATCGCAAGAAGTTAACATTTAAAATCAAATTGGGTGATCCACTTCAACATGCTGAACAAGACTTCACTCTCCACTGACTTGGGATTTCTTGGAATCTATGGGAGGAAAAAAAAAAAAAAAACCCATCATATAAAACTCAGATCTGTCTTTGTCCTACCGCAATGTCTTCACAGCTAAGTCGGTTACTCTCCATTAGCCATTTACTTTTTAAAATTACAAAACGTGTGGAAAAGGCAAACTTTAACATTTCAATTCCTCAGTGGTGAGGGGCTTCCGATTAACTCAGAAATAACAAAAAGGAAGCGTACCTCGTTTTCTCTCTTCTGTCGTGAATTACGCCAGCATCCTAGAAACATTTTAACAATACTTAGAAAAGTTTCCCCTATCCGGCACACTCCAGGTTTTTAACAGCTAAGAATGTTACTTGTGCAAGTCAGAATCTGATACCAATTAAATGGTAACAGCTTTGCCAATAAACAAGAATATACTCTTCCATGGCTAGGAAGGGAGACTGCCACAGCTGACAGGTCCCAAAGATACATGGACATTCCCAATCCTAGAAATGATCAGCAAGCTTAAACTCCAAAAATTACTTACCCTCTGGATAAATCTGTGGCAGGCTTTGGGTTGCTGTTGATTTAATAGCGACGGAGAGTAGATTCAGGATGTGCACATGCCACCGACAGCAACTAATGACCTTCACGCCAGTCACCTGAGGCACGGATCTTTCACCCGAGGGTCTTTGGCTCCCAGGCGTCAGCCTGGAGCTCCAGACCCAGGGCTGCACGTGGCCGCTGAGCGACCGAAACAACGTCTAAGGCCGCCCACGCTAGCGAACCTGGAAGATTTCAAAACCGATCTCGGCCTACCACTGCGACAGTAGCCTAGGATGTCCTGCATTTTAATTACGTCCAAAACCTCTAACCCAATTAATAAAACGCGTAAACCACTGCACTGAAACTTCAAAACTAACCTTAACGCTCCCCGGATGTAAAAGGCCGAGTGCCTCTGCGCACGCTCTCTTATAGACTTGATGACGCTCTTCCGGGGGAAGCGCCGTGAGGGGCGGGCCTCGCGTTTTCTCCTTAAGGTCCGGCGCGTATCCCGCCACCGTCCCACGACTATTGTGGGTCACAGCCTCCCTGCTGCCCTTCCGTTCTCTCCGTTTCTCCCTGCCCCTGTGAGCGCGGGCTGACGGAACTGTGAGAAGATTGCGTTGTTTCTAGGTGTACTTCAGGAGAGTTATTTTAAGTCTGTTACAGAAACACCAGGTTCCACAGGTCTCCGCATCATAACCTTTTGGTAGGTTAATTTATATGAAACTAGCGGTATTTTTGTCTCTGCTGTCTGTGACTTCGCCTTCCGTTGGAGTTTCTGCTCCTGAAACACATGTGTCTCGGAAGTTCGTTTCTTTTCGTGCTCATGTCCATTTTAAAGACTCAGGCTGGATATTTGTAATATTTCTAGACAATGTGGAAGGGAAAAAGAAAGCTAGAGAATCTCACCAAACAACAAAAAAACAAACTCACTGCTTTCGAGTAGACTCATAGCTACCCTATAGGACAGAGCGGAACTACCCCATAGGGTTTATAAGGGGGTAATCTTTACAGAAGCAGACTGCCACATCTTTGTCCCGCAGAGCGGCAGGTTGGTTCCAAAGCAGACCTTTTGATTATCAGCTGAGGCTTTAACCGCTGCACCACCAGGACTCCTGAGAATCAGTCACACACTTGTTCTTAAATGCTTCCAATCTGAGGTGACCCTTGTTACATCGACTGGTATTTCGTGGCTGTTGTAGGGGAAAAACATCACAAAGTAAAGTAAAAAGAAAGCTTTATTTGGCATATATTCAAAAGGATAAAAGTGGGAAGCGGACAAGCATGCTGCCAGAGCTAGAATGTCTGCCCAAATCCAAGGAAGGTTACAGAATCATCCGTAAAATCACCATCACAAAATGGGTAGAATCATTGAAAGTGTCACTTTTTCACTGATTGGCTAGAAATTGTAATCTTACATTTTGAATCATCTTTCTTAACAATCATTGGTACGGGTTTCAGTAATGAGAATCAGGAGGGTCTTCATTGTGTTGCGTTTGATTAGCTTTATGTGAAAGTTTCCCTAAAAGATATTTTCCAAGATTATCTTAGCTATTGCCTTTATACCTCAGGGCCCAGTTGATGTGTCTTGTGAGTCTTTGTGAGCTCACCTCCAGCTGGGTCACATTCTGTATGCTCAAGGAGAGGGAATAATAACTCCAATATTATTTCTTATATCGTGGCCCAGGCAAGCTGCATGATCTCACCTAACTTCAAAAGGGTGGTAGTGTGGGGAAAAAACATCATAAAGTGTAGTAAAGCAAAAAGAAAGTTTTATTTAGCATATATTCAAAAGGGCAAAAGTGGGAAGCGGACAAGCATGCTGCCAGAGCTAATGTCTGCCGGAATCCGAGGTTACAGAATCATCAGTGTATATTAACATCACAGAATGGAAGCTTCACCTTTTCTCATTGGCTAGAAATTGTGATCTTACATTTTGAATCATCTTTCTTAACAGTCATTGGTACAGGTTTCAGTAAGGACAGTCAGGAGGGTCTTCATTGGTTCAACAAATTTCTATTCACTAGATGCTAACAGAAAAAGATAAGAGTGGAAAAAGTCTTTTGTCTTCTGTTTGATTGGCTTTATGTGAAAGGTTCCCTAAAAGATACTTTTCTTCCCTGAAAGATTATTTCCAAGATTGTCCCAGTTGATGTGTTCTTGTGAGTCCTTGTGGACATTTCTCTATGCTCAAGGACAGGGAATAATGATTCCAATATTATTTTCTAAATCACTGGAGAAGTAGAATCCTACTGTGTTCTTAGAGGGAGGAGAATCAAAAATATCAGTGAACAGTGCTAGTGATTTCTACAGAAGTCAAGTCATAAACTTTTTAACAATTATTTTTTTTTCAGTATCTTTTTATTTATTTTTTAATCTTTTTTATTGTACTTTAGATGAAGGTTTACAGAATAGTTTCTCCTTAAACAGTTAGTACACATATTGTTTTATGACAATGGTTAACAACCCCACAACATGTCAACACTGTCCCTTCTCAACCTTGGGTTCCTTATTACCAGCTTTCCTGTGACCTCCTGCCTTCTAGTCCTTGTCCCTGGACTGTTGTGCCCCATTAGCCTCATTTTGTTTTATGGGGCTGTCTAATCTTTGGCTGAATGGTGAACCTTGGGAGTGACTTCATTACCGAGCTAAAAGGGTGTCCAGGGGCCATATTCTCAGGGTTTCTCCAGTCTTTGTCAGGCCAGTAAGTCTGGTCTTTTTTTGTGAGTTAGAATTTTGTTCTGCATTTTTCTCCATCTCTGTCCAGGACCCTCTGTTGTGATCCCAGTCAGCATAACAATTATTTTTATATTTACCTTTTCCTGTCCTTTTCTCTATTGTCACACTACTCATCTAAGACATATCTCAGCTGTCTCCATACCTTTGTATTCCCCCCTGCAATCAACTGAGTATATTCCTGCAAGATTAAATTTTCTAAAGTTGTCATTTTCTCCACGTTATTCACGTGCTACAAAAACTGGAAGGAATGGCTTCCCCACTATCAGGTCAAGCCAGACTTCTCACTTCTGATCAACATACAGTGTACATTACGCTTAGCTGCTCATTCCTATTTTTGTTCATGCTATTCCACAGCATAGTGTATATTTTCCATTTTCCTCCCTGTCCTTTAAGACCTATCTCAGTTTCTATTTATTTTTTTCAACAAGAAGCTTTCTTCTGGAACATCAGTGAACATTTGTCTATTCCCTTTCTTGTCATCCTTAATGCTTAATCTTTATGTCTTATATTTTTAAATTGTTCATCAATGAATATTTAATCAGTTTCTACTATGTGCCAGGCCCTGTTCTAGGTATTGCAGCTAGAGCAGTGTTGTAGTTATCTAGTGCTGCTGTAACAGAAATACCACAAGTGGATGGCTTTAACAAAGAGAAATTTATTCTCTCACCGTCTAGTAGGTTACAAGTCCAAATTCAGGGTGTCAGCTGCAGAGGAAGGCTTTCTCTACTCTGGAGGAAGGTCCTTGTCATCAATCTTCCCCAGTCGAAGAGTTTCTCAGTGCAGGGACCCCAGGTCCAAAGGACGTGCTATGCTCCCAGTGCTTTGTTCTTGATGGTATGAGGCCCCCCCTTCTCTACTTGCTTCCCTCTCCTTTTATCTCTTGTAAGATAAAAGATGGTGCAGGCCATACCCCGGGGAAACTCCCTTTACATTGGATCAGAGATGTGACCTGAGCAATGGTGTTACATCCCACCTGTCTTAGTCATCTAGTGCTGCTCTAACAGAAATACCATGAGTTTTAACAAAGACAGATTTATTCTCTCAGTCTAGTAGTCCAAATTCAAGGCATCAGCTCCAGGGGAAGGCTTTCTGTCTCTGTCGGCTCTGGAGGAAGGGCCTCGTCATCATCAGTCTTCCCCCGGACTAGGAGCTTCTCTGCGCAGGAACCTCAGGTCCAAAGGACGCGCTCTGCTTCTGGTGGTTCTTTCTTGGTAGTAGTATGAGGTCCACAATTCTCTGCTTGCTTCCCTTTCCTTTTATCTCTTGTAAAAGGTGGCGCAGGCCACACCCTAGGGAAACTCACTTTACATTGGATCAGGGATGTGACCTGGGTAAGGGTGGTATTACAATCTCACCCTAATCCTCTTTAATGTAAAATTACAATAACAAAATGGAGGCCAACCACACAATTCTGAGAATCATGGCCCAGCCAAATTGAGACACACATTTTTGGGGGGACATAATTCAAACCATGACATTCCACCCTTTGGCCCCCCAAAAAGCACATCCTTGCAACATGTAAAACATATTCATCTCATCATATCATAGCAAAAGTCTTAAGTCCAAGTCAAAAATCTGCAAATTCCTCTTCATCTGTGAAATCTAGACTACTAGTTATTTGCTTCCAAAGTGCAATGGCAGAACAGGCACAAGCTAGACATTTCCATTACAAATGGGAGAAACTAGAGGAAAAGAAGGGATAACAGGCACCAAGCAAGTCAGCAGAGCACATTATATTAGCCCTCAAGGCTTTGAAAATAATCCTCTGTTCTCTGAGACGATTTACACAAAGGCCCTGCCCTCCAGACTCTAGGTATTGACCACACTCTCCAGATTCTGAGTGGAGGCCCCTTGGCCCTGGGCTTCAGCTCCATCTTCCAGGCCCACTGGGACAGCAACTCTTCTTCCTCAGCTTCAGGAACACCATTCTCCTAGTCCATTGGAGTGGCGACTCCACCCTTAGAAGCACCAGAGGCTATGGCTCCACCCTTTGAAACTCCTGAGGTCATGGCGGTACCTTTTGAGACTGAGGCATTTCGGCTTCTTGTGTTCCTTGTCTCTTCAGCTTCTGCTTCCTGTGGCATTTTGGCCCTCGGGCCTCAAGCCCGCATCTGCCCTTCTGGGGCAAGTGTGCCAAAGCTGGGTAGCTCCACCAATAAGTGCCCGGAAGCACCGTACTCGGCCAGGAAGCCTCCTGCACACAGGCACTCAGCTCCCTTGCTCTGTGGGTCAGCAAGCCTAGCTCCACCGATAAATGCCTGGAGGCACCCCACTCCGCTAGGAAGCCTCCTGTGCGCAGGCACTCGGCTCTCTCACTCCGTGGGTCGTGGGTCGGCTCCAGCGCCGTCTCAAGCTGGTCTCCTGGTTCTGCTGCTGTTGGTTCTCTGCCGCTGCCACTCCTCTATCCATTCACAGTTTCAAAACCGCTTCCACATTTTAGGTATCTGTTAGAGCAACACCCCACTCTCTCAGTACCAAATTCTGTCTTAGTCAGCTGGTGCTACTCTAACAAAAATACCACAGGTGGATGGCTTTAACAAAGAGAAATTTATTCTCTCACAGTCCAGTAAGCTACAGGTCCAAATTCAGGGCATCAGCTCCAAGGGAAGGCTTTCTGTGTTGGCTCTGGAGGAAGGTCCTTGTCATCAGTCTTCCCGTGGTCTGGGAGCATCTCAGTGCAGGAACCTCAGGTCCAAAGGACGCGCTTTGCCCCTGGCACTGCTTTCTTGATGGTATGGGGTCCCCAATTCTCTGCTTGCTTCCCTTTCCTTTTATCTCTTGTAAGGCAAAAGGTGGCACAGGCCACACCCTAGGGAAACTTCCTTTACATTGGATCAGGGATGTGACCTGGGTAAGGATGGTGTTAAAATCCCACCCTAATCCACTTTAATGTAAAATTACAATCACAAAATGGAGGCCAACCACACAATTCTGAGAATCATGGCCCAGCCAAATTGATACACATATTTCTTGGGGGACATAATTCAAACCATGACACCACCCTAATCCTCTTCAGCATAATCCAATCTTGCCTCATTAACCACAGGCAGAGATTAGGATTTGCAACATATAGGAAAATTATATCAATCACAAAATGGAGGACAACCACACAATACTGGGAATCATGACCTAACCAGGTTGACACATATTTTTGGGGGACACAGTTCAATCCATGGCAAACAGTAAACGAAATGGGCAAAAATTTCTATTCACAGAGCAATTACAGTGATGGCAAACAGACATAAATTAGAGTATTAGGGTTCTATGAGAGAAACAGAACCATGAAAACAGATATATAGATAGGTATATATATGTTTATATGAATTCATTATAGGGATTTGATATTACACAGTTGTGGAGTGGAGATGATAAGAAAAAGAAACCTGCAAGGATGGTCTGGGATCCATAAGAATTGTTTGGAATCTGTATTGGCCTCTCCCTGCTTCCAAGGCTTCAACTTTGATGGTTGGAGTGATCTGTAGGAGAAGCTCGTGCCCTTTGTCATAGCCCTAAGCACGTGTCTTACCTAGGAGTTGTGGAAACTGAAGTAGGAGATCTGGCAAGAGCTGGAGATTAGAATTCTGGCTGCTTCTCCATATGTACCAGATGAGCTTTCAGATAACTGACAGTTTGCACAATCTGCAGCATTGCTTCATGCCGTGCACTGACCTTCCAAGTGTAAAAAGAATATGGTTGCTGCTTCACTTCTATCTACCAAACCTTATGTAAAATATCTCTTGTGGCCCAGTCTAACCTGAAACTATGCAGAGAAAGGGAAATGTACTACTAGTTTAGCTAGATTGACACAATAAAATCAACCACAATAAGTAAATTATATGGTACGTTAAAGTTAATAAGTGCTGTGGAGTAATATAAAACAAGGAAGGGAAATGAGAAGTGTGTGGGGATGGAGGATTGTAATTTAAAAAAAGCTGTTTAGGGAAAGTCTCACTGAGAAGACGACGTTAGGACAAAGACTTGAAGGAGGTAGGGAGCAAAACTAGTAAATATCTGGGAAGAAGAATATTCTACGCAGCCCATGATTCCTGAATGGGAGCATTCCTGGTGTAGTAGGCGGCCTTCTAAAATAGCTTCCAGTGATCCTCAAATACTGTTACTCTTGCCCTTTTGTAATCCTCTCCTCGAGTGGCAGAGTGATGGTATATGGTATATCACTTCTGAGATTTTGGTTAAAGATCCACTTCCAAGTTCAGCCATTGCCAGCAAGGAACTGAGACCATCAGACCAATGGCCCATGAGGAACTGAATCTTGCCAACAACCACATAAGTGAGCTTGGAAATGGATCCTTAACCAGCGGAGCCCTTAGATGACTACAGCCCCAGCTGTTGACTGCAGCCTGTAAGAGACTCTGAGAAGTGAGGTATGAGGAAAGGCAGTGGAGTGTGTTATCCTGAAAGTCAAGAAAAAAGTTTAAAGTAAGAGGAAGTGATCAACTATTCATGGTACAGGTAAGATGGGAATTGAGAACTGACCATTGAATTTAGCGATATGGAGATCATTTGGGACCTCATTAAGAACAATTTCAGAAAACAACAAAAGGAGAAGAATTGGAGATAGTGAATTTCGACAAATCTTTTTGAGGAATTATACTGTACGGGGAAGAGAATTTGAGCAGTATCTGGAGAGGGTTTTGGGATCGAGAGATTATTTTTTAAGCATGGGAGAACTTAACACGTGTTTGAATTCCAATGGGAATGATCCAGTAGAAATGGAAAAATTAATGATACAAGAGAGATTTGGTGAACTGTTCGGGAGATGAGAAGGTATCTAGAGCACAAAGGTGGAGGTTAGACTAAGATAGTAGTTCAGGCAGTTCATCTATAATAAAGGAGTATGTTTGTATAGATGCAGATAGATGAGTGAATATGGTAGTACAATCTTATGAATGTTGTCTTCTGTTGATGTTTTCTTTTAACGTAATAGGAAGCACTGTCATCACCTGAGAGTGAGGATGAGGGAAGAGGTGTTAGAAATTTGAGGAGAGAAGAAAAGCTGTAAGTAGAAGATATCAGAATGAATAGGCTATGGAAATGTAGTAGGACTCCTGGGCCACATTAGGGACCCACTTGAGTTATTGTAATGAATTTAAATTTACATCCTTAGTGTGATTGTATGTTTTTCTCCACACCAGATTTAGCTACAGAGGTGTAGATGTGGAGTTGACAGTGTTGGAATTAACTAAGGTTGGGATTTGCCTAGAGAGTAAGAAATGTGAAAGAAGGGAAAGAGGAGTGTATGCAAGGGAGTGGTTATACTGATTTGCCATGGAATTTAAGCTAGGTAAGGATGCAGTACGTCTACAGGGAACTGCCAGAAATTCAAGCTGGATTCAGAAGAGGACATGGAACGAGGACTATCATTGCTAATGTCAGATGGATCATGGCTGAAAGCAGAGAATAATGGAATGAGGAATATCATTGCTGATGTCAGATGGATCATGGCTGAAAGCAGAGAATACCAGAAAGATGTTTACCTGTGTTTTATTGACTATGCAAAGGCATTGGACTGTGTGGATCATAAATTATGGATAATGTTGCGAAGAATGGGAATTCCAGAACACTTAATTGTGCTCATGAGGAACCTGTACTTAGACCAAGAGGCAGTCGTTCAAACAGAACAAGGGGTTACTGCGTGGTTTAAAGTCAGGAAGGGTGTGCATCAGGGTTGTATCCTTTCATCATACTTATTCAGTCTGTATGCTGTGCAGATAACCTAAGAAGCTGGACTATATGAAGAAGAAGGGGGCATCAGGATTAGAGGAAGACTTGCTGACAACCTGCGATATGCAGATGACACGACCTTGCTTGCTGAAAGTTAAGAGGACTTGAAGCACTTACTGGTGAAGATCAAAGACCACAGCCTCAACATAAACAAAACAAGAACCCTCACGACTGGGCCAATAAGCAATATCATGATAAACAGAGAAAAGATTGAAGTTGTCAAGGATTTCATTTTACTTGGATCCACAATCAATGCCCATGGAAGCAGCAGTCAGGAAATCA
>NW_004444107.1:4065797-4130153 GCF_000243295.1 Trichechus manatus latirostris | reverse complement strand
ATAAACAGAGAAAAGATTGAAGTTGTCAAGGATTTCATTTTACTTGGATCCACAATCAATGCCCATGGAAGCAGCAGTCAGGAAATCAAAGGACACATTCCATTAGAAAAATCTGCTGCAGAAGATCTCTTTAAAGTGTTAAAAAGTAAAGATGTCCCCTTAATGACTAAGGTGCGCCTGACCCAAGCCATGGTGTTTTCAGTTGCCTCATATGCACGTGAAAGCTGGACAGTGAATAAGGAAGACCGAAGAAGAATTGATGCCTTTGAATTGTGGTGTTGGCAAAGAATATTGAATATACCATGGACTGCCAGAAGAATGAACATATCTGTCTTGGAAGAAGTACAACAAGAATGCTCCTTAGAAGCAAGGATGGCAAGACTTTATCTCACATACTTTGGACATGTTATCAGGAGGGATCTGTCCCTGGAGAAGGACATAATGCTTGGTAAAATGGAGGGTCAGTGAAAAAGAGGAAGACCCTCAATGAGATGGATTGACACAGTGGCTGCAGCAATGGGCTTAAATATAGCACCGATTGTGAGGATGACTCAGGACCAGGCAGTGTTTCGTTCTGTTGTACATAGGGTTGCTATGAGTCAGAATCTACTCGATGGTACCTAACAACAACAACTATAAGGAGGGATGAAGGAGCCCTGTTGGCACAGTGGTTAAAGTGCCCTGCTGCTAACCAAAAGGTTGGCGGTTCAAACCCTAGATGCTCTGCTGGAGAAAGATGTGACAGTCTGCTTCCATAAAGATTACGGCCTTGGAAATCTTACGGGGCAGTTCTACCGTGTCCTGTAGGATTGCAATGAGTCGGAATCGACTCGTTGGCAGTGGGTTTGGTTTTGGGTTTTGGAAGGAGGGATGATGAGAATACCTGAGGAGCGTAAGGGGCATTGAAAATGTAAGTAGGATCAATGAATTTTGGAGTGATGGTAGGTCAAAGGAATTTTCAAGTTGGTATACTAGAGTAAATGTTTGGCGTCATGAATATATTATATTTGGAAACCCTGGTGGCGTAGTAGTTAAGAGCTATGGCTGCTAACCAAAAGGTCGGCAGTTCGAACCCACCAGGTGCTCCTTGGAAACCCTATGGGGCAGTTCTACTCTCTCCTGTAGTGTCACTGTGAGTCGACTCGACGGCAGTGGGTTTTCTGGGGTTTATATTATATTTAGTGAGACGTTTAGCAAACCACATGCTGAGTCTTTTTTTTATTTAGCCTGACAAACGTGGAGTTGCCCAGGTGTCCAGTGTTCTCAGATTGGCCTCCATCACTTCAGGGATTGCCTCACTTGGTTGTAGGAAGTGGTGTGTAGGTGAGGTGTAGCATGCATATTTCATTGGATAGTTAACATCTCAAAAACTTGACTGTTTTTTTTCTTCCCTTCCCAGGTAACTTTCGATCTTTGGTTTAATCTGTTTATTAATCTTACTTTTTTTCTTTTTGCTTACATACTTTTATGTAAAAGAAGTTTTTTTTTTTTGTTAAACATTTAATAAATCCAAAAAAACCAAACTCGTTGCCACCAAGTTGATTCCGACTCATAGCGACCCTATAGGACAGAGTAGAATGGCCCCATAGGGTTTCCAAGAAGTGGCTGATGGATTCGAACTGCCGACCTTTTGGTTAGCCCCTATAACTCTTAACCACTGCGCCACCAGAGCTCCTAACATTTAATATAGCATATTAAAATGGAGGCTGTTATTACTGTTTTGGAGTATTTATAAACTAATATTTTATAAATATCTAATATTTTCATACCAGCTATGCTAAATTGATTTGAAAATTTAAAGATCAATTGTTAAAATTCTTTTTACTTGCTTTTCTGTTTACCCCTTTCCTCGTGTTTAAATATTATTAATACTTATATATAATGGGAAGATAAACTTGTGTTTATGTAAAACGTCATGGAATGAAACAAAATTACGTGAAGCATCCAATTTTTATGGGGACACTAGATGGCTCTGTTATCTTATTATTAGGTCTGTATTTAAAACCCTAGAAGGTTTTTGTACATTCATTATTGAGCATGAATATGTAAATATGTGTGTAGATAATAACATCAAAATGCCAGCATATATAATGGCTGTACCAACTTACCCTCTGGTGTCCAGCTTTATGTAATAAATATCTATAGTAACTGTTGAAAACCTTAGGTTCTACTAGAAAGGAATAACTTTCAGTTGCAGATTTTATATGTTAACTCCAAGAATAGGTTTTTAACATACTAAATTAATCAAGTAGAAAATTAATCCATTTCTTATTGTCTGGAGTATTTCAGTTAATACATTTTTAATGTGGAATGTATCAAAGTAGACAATAATTCTGTTAGAGAAATGAAATATTGCTGCCCAGTCTGCTAGAGGGCAGAGTTGTAATCATATTCATCTTACCTATGGTGGTACTGGAGACCCTGGATGGTCAAGCAGTTAACGCAGTCTGCTGCTAACCAAAAAGTTGGAAGTTCTAGTCTAACCAGAAGTGCCTTGGAAGAAAGGCCTGGAGATCTACTTCCAAAAATTCAGCCATTGAAAAACCCTATGAAGCACAGTTCTACTCTGACACACATGGTGTTGCCATGAGTTTGAGTCGACTGGACAGCAACTGGTACTGGCTTATAGCAGTACTTGTACATGGTACATGCTCAGTAACATTTTGTTGAATGAAGAAGCTGGGATGATAAAAGTGAGAAAGAAGTTCTGGGAAATTATATATAATGTTCAAAAGAAAAAATGAGTTGCAGAGTAGTATATTAAAACAAAAATAACTATTTTTTGGCTCTAGGCACATTTTACTGGCAGGAACTGTACCAGGCTTTCTGAAAATTTTTAGCTTGAGCTGAATCTACAAAAATCTTAGCATTCCTATTTTTTAAAGTAAAATAAAAGACTTTGGACTGTATATGTAGATACTCCAAATTAATATAAAGATGATTAAGTAGTTATTTCTTAATTCTATCCAAGTAAAGTTAGAGAAAACCAAGTAGAATTAGAACCAGAGAAATGCCTTTTGTATTTCTCTAGTTTGAAACCCTTTTATCTGCATGATAATTTATGTAAATGGACACCATGTCTTAAAAATCAGAAAGGTCCTGAAAGAAACACCTGGAATTCAGGACTTGAATTTAATAAAAACGGTAAGAATTTTTGAACATTCATCATTCTTTAGAGCATGGGACAGAAATGACTAAGAAAGCTTAAGAGAAAGTATATGAAATGAGCCTACGAAAGGAGTTCTGATAGTAACAGTTATTTGTTGTACCTCAGGTAGTTAGTCATAATGACAATAACCAACCAACCAAAAAAAAAAAAAAAACCCAAACTCATTGCTGTCAAGTCGATTCTGACTCCTAGAGACCCTGTAGGACAGAGTAGAACTGCCCCATAGTGTTTCCAAGGAGCGGCTACTGGATTTGACCTGCCAACCTTTTGGTTGGCAGCCATTGCTCTAAACCACTGCACCACCAGGGCTCCAAATAATGATAAAGCTAATGATTATTGAGTACTCATGTGCTCAATAATCAACTCTTTTAATTCTCACAACAATCTTGTGAGGTTTGTACTATTACTATCTTCATTTTCTAGATGAGAAAACTGAAGCAGAGAAAAATAATGTAGCTAGTTTAGGATTAGAGCTGGGATTTGAATGTAGTCTGACTGGCTCTAGAACCCATAATTAGTGTTATGTTGTAAAGGAAGAAGAATGCTAAGATAGATCTGGGCTAAAATTATTGATTTAGGTAGTTGTGTGAACTTGGGAAAGTTAATCTGTCCTTTCCAAACCTCTGTTTCTTCATCTGTAAAAAGAAGCTAGCAAGGCCTTCCTTTTAGTATTGTTGTTAGGATAATTTATAAGAATTGTTTGGTAAACAAACAAACCAAAGCCATTTCTGCCAATTCAATTCTAACTCATGGCGACCCCATGTGTTACAGAATAGTACTGCTCCATATGATTTTCTTAGTTGTGATCTTTATGGAGGCACATGGCCAGGCCTTTCTTCTGTAGTACCAGTGGGTGGGTTTGAACTGCCAACCCTTATGTTAGCAGCCCATCGCAAAACCACTTGTGCCACCATTTAAATTTAACAATTATTTTGCTAATTTTAACTTTTCATTGGGAATTCTTTATTTAATTCTGAATTTATTCTTGCTATTGAGAAGAAAGAACTGTAAGATTCTTTGTTTGACTGAGGGAATAGATATCTTTGTTGATGAAATTTAGTGATTTATCAAAAGTTATACTTTTTTCCTAGTGCTTTAATATAAGAAAATATGCAACTTTAAAACTGTCATCCTTTGCTTAATTCCATCTGCCTTCTCCAGTTATTTATTGCTAAATTGATTAATCCATTTAACAAGTATTTATTGAGTGCCTATTATGTGTCAGGCGCTAGACACATAGATAAGGGGAATACACTGATGAAAGAAAACTGACAGATACACCTACTTCAAGAAGCTTCTTCAAGTAGAAGACAGCAGATGTAATTATATAGTTAGTAAATTATATAGTTATAAGATTATAGGCTCTATGGTTAAAAAAAAAAAAAAAGATCATGGTAATGGAATCAGAAGTGCAGGTTAGGCAGGGAGAGGGTGAAATTTTATATAAGGTTGCCAGTGTGGGCCTCATTGAGCAAAGACCTGAATAAACTGCAGGAGTTAGTCTGTGGATATCTAGGGGAACATCAGCCCAAAGGCCCTACGATAATCAACAAGGAAGCCAGTACAGCTGAAACAGAACGAGAGCAGGGAAAGAAGAGGAGTTGAGGTCACAAAGGCAATGGAGGCCAGATCATGTAAGGCCTTGCAGGGCACTCTAAGGACTATGATTTTTATTCTGAATTAAATGGAGAGCAATTGCAGGATTTTGAGCAGAGGAATACTTTAACTTAGTTTGTGGAAGTATTACTCTGGGTGTTGGGTTGAGACTAGATTGTAGGGAACGAGGATGTAAGCAGGGAGGATATCCAAGATGATGATGGCATCTCAGGACAGAGTGGCAGCAGTGAAGTTGGTGAGAAGTGGTTGGTTTGGTTAGATTTGAAGATAGAGCCAACAGGATTTCTTGACAGATTGAATGTGGGATGTGAAAGAGAGAGAGGAGTAACGTGGATTCCAAAGTTCCGAGCCTGAAGAACTGCAAGGATGGAGTAATCATTGAGATAAGGTTGTGGCTGTATATTAGTCTTCTATGCTGTGTAACACATTACCACAAATTCAGTGGCTTAAAACAACATATATTTATTATCTCACAGTTTCCATGGGCCAGGAATATGGACACAGTTTAGCAGAGTCTTCTGCTCTGAATCTTTCCAGCTAGCAATTAGGTTTCATTATGCCCATCCACATATCTCTACCCAGATGTCCTGGTCACTTATTTTCCAATTTTGTTCTTTCCAAGTTCTTAATTATGCAGTTAGTCCAAAGTACTTCCCCCCACCTTTCAGGACTACCTCTGAGTGAGGCTCTAGTACAGGGGCTCTATGTATGAGTAGAGGAAGAAGCAGCACAGCACTAGAGACAAGTATCATGGGGTCTAAACCATCTGTTCATGAAGTATACGAGTGCCTTTTACTTCAGCTCCTGTTAATGTCATCTTATGCAAAAATACTTAAAACTTTTTAAAAGGAAAAACCATGTAAAAAATCATGTTAATCTTCAGAATTTCTAAACTTTTAGCTGAGTTTGTATTTCCAGAGAAAGGCAATCAAACAGAATGTGGAAATTATTAAACAATATCATCAATATCACATACTGCTAAATTTTGCTGAAGATAATTCAAAAATGGTTGCAGCCGTACATCAACAGGGAACTGCCAGAAGTTCAAGCTGGCTTCAGAAGAGAACATGGAAAGGGATATCATTGCTGATGTCAGATGGATCTTGGCTGAAAGCAGAGAATTCTCTAAAGATGTTTCCCTGTGTTTTATTGACTATGCAAAGGCATTTGACTGTGTGGATCATAACAAATTATGGATAACATTGCAAAGAATGAGATTTCCAGAAGTTGTCAAAGATTTCATTCTTGTTGGATCAATAATCAATGTCCACGGAAATCAAATGATGTATTGCATTGGGCAAATCTGCAAAAGATTTTTTTAAAGTGTTAAAAAGCAAAGATGTCACTTTGATGACTAAGATGTGCCTGACCCAAGTCATAATATTTTCAATGGTGCTCATACGGAATCTGCATGTGGATCAAGAAATAGTCATTAGAACAGAACAAGGGGATACCACATGGTTTAAAATTGGAAAAGGTGTGCAGCAAGGTTGTATTCTTTCACTTTACTGATTTGCAGTGTACTGTATTCACAGGTTCTTAGTTAAGACTTTTTGGAGCAGAGCACAGACCAGACACTGTTCTAATGGTGTGATCAATAGGTGTTTATTACAGAATAAACAGGACAGGCAGGGATGAGTAGAACAGCAAACAGCCTCATCAGCCAAGGCTTCCTGAAGTTAGGCTCCGTCCCAGGGTAATGTTATATTGCATCCAAGTGTGTCCTAACTCATGAATAGGAAGCATGGAAGAGGAATTTCGAAGTTCCTCTCTCCTGCGGTTAAATACTAACAGAAGGATCATTTCTTTGTGCCAAACAGCATGTACAGAGAACAGGAAGGAGAAAGGGGTAATAAAAGGTAAAAGGGGTAATAAAAGTGGAAAGCCCCTTGAAGGCAATGAACATCATTCATTGTCCCTGTTTAAGGTGGGTGACCATCTCCTGATGGCTATTCTCAATTTACTGGCACCAGGAGCATTCTTTCTCCCCTTTAATCCACTGAAATAGTTTAACAGAGTTCTGGGTTTCTTTAGAGGACAGTCATCTCCCCCTAAGGCACATACTTTATGTTGTGCCCATTAGTAGCTATTATGTCCATTAGTAGCTAGAGAGACGGTGAGAGAGATTATAGCATACCTGTGCACCCACCATTATTCAATCTATATGCTGAGAAAATAATCTGAGAAGCTGGGCTATATGAAGAAGAATGTGGCATCAGGACTGGAGGAAGATTCATGAACAACCTGAGGTATGCAGATGACACAACCTTACTTGCCAAAAGTGAAGAACTTGAAGCACTTACTGATGAAGGTATAAGTCTTCAGTATGGATTACACCTGAACATAAAGAAAACAGAAATTCTTCCAGGGTCACTTTAGGTTGTGTCCACCATAGGGTTATTGTTGTTGTGTCGTCATATCAATTCTGACTCATATCAACCCTATATGACAGAGTAGAACTTCCCCATAGGGTTTCCTAGGCTGTAATCTTTATGGGAATAGATCGTCAGGTCATTTCTCCCACGGAGCCACTGGTAGGTTCAAACTGCTGACCTTTTCATTAATACCCAAGTGTTTAACCATTTTGCCATCAGGGCTCCTTTACCACAGGGTAGAGAAGATTATTTTGGGTACAGATCACAATATACACCTGTAGGCTTAAGCCTCCAACTACATCACTGTACTCATTCCTGGTACATCTTAACTGAGGTATAGTGTATCAGTAGTCTCAACCCTGACTTTTTGCTATTTTTCCTTGAGTCTTCATTGTTGCTAATTAGACCTGGGATATAATGGTTATTTAGTGGGGATACATTCCATAATCCACAATGTGTGCAGAAATGTAGCTTTCTTTGGTTTCTATAATCATCCCCATTCAAGATATGTTTTGTCACTTTAAGTGTTTCTCCCTGGGTAGGGCAAATGATTAAGGCACTCGGGTGCTAACTGAAAGGTTGGAGGTTTGAGTCCACCCAGAAGTGCCTTGGAATTGAAAGGCCTATCGATCTACTTTCAAACAGTCAACCACTGAAAATCCTATGGAGCACAATTCTAATCTGAAACACGTGAGGTCGCCATAAGTCGGAGTTAATTCAACAGCAGCTGGTTTCTGGTTAAGTCTCTTTTAGGAAAACCAAGTCAAATTCAGGGTTCTTCTCTCCCTTTCCTTCCCAAGATGATCATGGCACGGGACATGAGGTAAGAGGACGACATCTGGCCTCAGCCATCATCTGTCCTCTGCTGGCATTGGATGAACCTCATCAAATTTGGTCCTTGGTAAGTGCTCCCTAGCTGCTGTGATCTGGGCTCCCCCCATAGCCTCCAGTCATCAGTCTAAGTAGATCATTTGGTGGCCTCTCAGTCCCAGCTGCCAGGTCCCTTTGGATCTAAAGACCTGTTCCCAGTGATTTCTCCAGCTTCTCTGGAGAATGGGAAGTTTTACGTGTTCTCCTGTGCCACTGTGGAACTGTGCAGTCTCAGGCCATCATGCCTAGAACACCATCTGCTCTTTCTACTGTTTTGCTCCTACATCATTGATTGGCAGAGCACATGGATGAGGTTGCTGCCTTCCAGGGTTTTAGATGGGCAATAGGACACAATCTTACGACCTCTCATTCTTTCATTTTCTGGACTCAGCTTTATGGCAAGGAGGAAGGGCAGTGGGAGAAGAAACCCATATCCATTACGTTTCTTTTCCTTTTCCAGCATGGCTTCATCTCCAGCCAGGCAACTTCTAGTCTGGGAGTGGAGTGGGGAGGTGGTGAAGGGGAGGTATAGTCTGACTTTCCATCTATTTTCTTTCTAGTCTATTATATATGATGTAAATCTTGGCTTTTGGTACTTAAATTATTTGCAACCACTGTGCCAGCAGTTCTCAAACTTTTTTATCTCGGGACCACTTTATATTCTTAAAAATTATTGAGGAGCCCAAGGAGCTTTTTAAAAAAAATCTATCAATATGAATTATATTAGAAATAAAATTAATAAATAAATAAATTTCAAAATAACAAACCTATAATAAAACCATAGTTTTAATAAAAAATAACTATTACAAAAATAGAAAAGTGGCATTGTCATACATTTAACAAATCTCTTTAATGTTTGCTTAATAGAAGACATCTGGATTCTCGTAGCTACTTCTCCATTCAGTCTAATTTTCATATGTTGTTTTTTGTTGAAGTATATGAAGACAATCTGGCCTCACAAAGATATATATTTGGAAAAGGGAGGCTTTTATTAATAGCTTTCTGGATAATTGTAGATATTTTTCTTGATATTGAATTAAACCTTGACAAGTAGTATTTTCTTTTTATTTTGCTATTGTTGAGAATATACACAGCAAAACATATTCCAATTCAACCATTTCTACATGTACAATTCAGTGACACTGATTACATTTTTCAAGTTGTGCATCCTTACCCTCATTTTCTGAGTTATTCCTCCCCCATTAATATAAACTCACTGCCCCGTAAGGTTCCTATGCAATATTTTGAGTTGCTGTTGTCACTTTGATCCCATATAACCCGTTGCTGTCGAGTTGATTCTGACTCATAGTGACCCTATAGGACAGGGTGGAACTGCTCCCTAGGGTTTCCAGGTAGCGGCTGGTGGATTTGAACTGCTGACCTTTTGGTTAGCAGCCATAGCACTTATTCACTACGCCACCAGGGCTCCACTTGATCCCATATAGATACATCTTAAAAGGGCATAATGCACAAGGCAGACATTTTTTACTAGTTATACTTGACTACTTGATTTTAAGAAGACGTCGGGATTTTTTTTAAAATTGTATTTTAGATGAAGGTTTAGAGAATAACTAGCTTCTAATTAAACAATTAGTACACATACTGTTTTGTAACGTTGATTACCAACCCCATGACACGTCAGCACTCTTTCCTTCTTGCCCTTGGGTTCCCTATTACCGACTTTCCTGTCTCCTCCTGCCTTCTAGTCCTTGCATCTGGGCTGGTATGCCCCTTTAGTCTTATTTTGTTTTATAGGCCTGCCTAATCTTTAGCTGAAGGGAGTGACTTCATTACTGAGCTAAAAGGGTGTCTCAGGGCCATACTCTCAGGGTTTCTGCAATCTCTGTCAGGCCGGTAAGTCTGGTCTCTTTTTGTGAGTTAGAATTTTGTTCTACATTTTTCTCCAGCTCTGTCCAGGTTCAGGGGATATTTTTGGTTTAAGGTTTAAAGATTATATCAGGACAGTACTTTTAGGGGTTCATCCAGCCTTCCTGGCTCCAGAAAGTCTGGAGTCCATGAGAATTTTAAATTCTGCTTTTTCTGTTCTGCATTTTACCCCTTTTGATTAGGATTCTTCTTTAGAATCTTTGATCAATTAGTATCTTCTTAAAGGATATTTGCAATGTGGAATCTGAAACCAAATCAATGGACTTTCACACTCTGCTGCATTAAAATCTCTTGGTTGATCTTGTTCTTAGAATGGCTCTTTTATCATTATAATGATTTTACCACATATAATGATTTTGTAACCTTATCCACTGGTTACTTGGAAAATATTGGTTCACTGAGTTATACAGGTCCTCCAAATGTTGATACATTTTATTATATAATATTTAAAAAATCACATTTGTTAATATCACCACCAATCTCATCAGAAAGGTCTTTAAATATTATGAAGCTGTCAAGCTTACAGCTGCAGATACAAGTTTTACAAACTTTTAATCTTCACTTGAAAGTTCAAATTTTATCATGGACAACAAATACTATCAATTGTTGTCCTTGAAGTGACAGGCTCATTTTGTTCATATTCGAGAAAATGTCTACCCATTACTCAAGTCTGAGTAGCCATAGTTCTCTGTCAGTCATTCTTTCAAATAAAAATGATTTTCCAAGAATAAAATGGCTAGTTCAACTTGAAACTCAAACAGTTGCTCAAGTGCTTTTCCTGGAGACAACCATCGTACTTCAGTATGTGATAGAAGGGTTTTATGCATACTTCACATTTAGTCACACAATATTAAAAAGGTATGTACTCAAGAGTTGAAATTTAATATTAATTTTTACTGCCTCATCAAGGACATTCTCAAGTGAAACTGACTTTTTTTTTTTAATACGAGTGTATGATGGTGAAGAATACAATGACTGCTAGTACAGATTGGTGCCACTGCCTTGATTTATGTTAAGGCACCAGCGGTTTTACCCATTATTACTTTTGCACCATCAGTGAAAATATCAACACAGTGCAAAGGCATATGATGAATTAGTATCATGAAAATAGTTTTCACCTCACAGACTCCTTGAAGAGGTCTTGAATTGGCTAGGGGTCCACAGTCTATATTTTGATAACCACTCTCCTACATACTAAGGCTCTGTCCTATGACAGAGGTCTTGTTATCTATTAGTAAATCTCCTGGATAACAGTCAACATCTGATGCTAAAGTCAGCTGCTGCTCAGGTCTCTTGCTTCTGTGCTCTTTCCACCAGGATGGATATTGCTGGTCCTGAATATTTACAGGCTTTTTTTTTTTTTTTTAAATGATAGATCATTATTGAAATATGAAACAATCAACAATGAAAGTAGCACACGTACTTGGAAATAAAAATTCAGATAATTTTCCCTGGTCCTGCACTATCAAAGCCAACGCCCTTTTACCATTTCTGTTTTAAGTTCTTCTGTTGATTACCTCCATGATTCCAATTACCCTTGTACCTTAATTTCCTGATTTGCCAACTTTAAGCAGTTGGCTCCCCACATAAAATATGAGCGATTTAGCTTATATTATCATTCTTCTCTTACATTCTTGCTCATCTTCCTATTTATGTTTTTATTTTTGTATCTGTCTCTTCTTTTGGTTATGTTTGAGGCTTTACTTAAATGTTGATTTCTGCTAAACTTACCACAGGCCGAGAACAGACCAGTGTCTGTTCTCTGCAGGTAGATGGATCCTAAAGAAAGTAAGGGGCAGGGGGAGGGTTTGAGCTACTCAAGACCAATTTCTGCTCCTAAATTTACCACTTAGATAATTCATGGCTCTTCCCTTGTGGCAGAGTATGTGAGGGCCAGGAAGAGTCAAAGAATGTCGCAATAACTGATGCACCTCTGCATGGAAAAATGAAGCAAGGGGAAAAGTGGCCCCCTCCCTCTACCAATAATCACATGACTTCTTCCACTGACAGGGAAATTGAGGCCCAAAAAGGATAAGTGACCTACCCAATGTTATTTAAGAACAGATGTTGGACTACAGTCCACTACACTCTCTTTGCTTTTCTAATTGTACTGTGGATTAATCCAGGATAGAAATATGGTCATATCAGCTTGATCAAGGGTGAGAGTGAGAATTTGTCAATATTATATTTTCATAACTTTTATCATTTTAAAAAATATAATCTTAAATACGAATTAATAAATTTATTCACTCGTGTGAAATACACTGTTTTTTATTAGTATTTGCTTTGTGGGCCTTTAAAAATTTTGTTTGTTTTGAAGGACATAAGTTAACTTCTGAAATGATACATTAAAGCCCCAAGACTATATAGTATTTTGAGCTTCTATTTCCGTTTAAAATGGTTGAAACTGAAAAAGATTCAAATTTAGAATACTATTTACCAAATAAAGAAGACTATCTTCTCTGGTCCAACTGTATAAATTATGTATAATATTTAAGAGCAAGACCTGTTTTCCGTTTCAGTTATTGATTTGAAATAGAGCATTTTGGCATCAGAAATATAGACAGCAGGCATTTCCTACACTTTATTCCCTCATAACTAGGAAGCAGCTTGATGTAGACAGTTTTATGTAGGATTTGTCACAGATTCTGTGTGCTTTGGAAATGTCTCACATTTCATTCAGTTTAATTCAGTTTTCTGTATGGTAAAATGTGGGCAAATACATCCATCCTAACAATATCTTGGAGACAATATGCTGTGAGCATTTACTTTGTGAAATTTACTTTGATTTCCTTCAAAGGAGTTGCTAGGTAAATAAGATATCTGACCTGAATCTGGCAAGTGAATGTCTTTTCTTAAATATCCATTGACACTCTTCATTCTTTCTCTAGGAGATGCTCCCAAGGAGACTGTGAAAATCTAGCTGGAACCAATTTAAGTGATTTATTAATATTTGTATTTATAACTTTTGGGAATAGACTGAGAAATGATAGAAACCTAAATATTAAGATAGTAAGATGATTAATGGAAGAAGGTGCAAGGGGAGGTTAAAAAAATAAATTTCATGTACTAATGATTGAATAAATTCTACTCTGTAAGATTTGTGAAGAGTACTGAATATATAGAGAACTCTTACAGATAACACATTGGGGACAATAAATGACAAGAGCTAGTAGTAGCATTTGATGGGGGAAGTGCCCACCAAATTCTGTTAGGTACCCTTAGCCATAGATGAGAGACTTACTCAAAGTAGAGTCTAGATTTCCTTGGGGACAGAATCAATGTCATACTATATAGTTAGCTGTCATTCGCAAATGCCAAATTCTTGGCTTGACCTTATGAAATTACTCTGCCTTTGGATGAAGTGAAGAGATGATCATCTCAGAAATACTTTCTTAAGGACTGTCCACCACAGAATATCCATTGCCCCTCCCATGACTGCCAACTGTTTGTGGATGAGTGGGGGTAGAGGGCAGGAAAAGGCTGCAGCTATGGTGTAGGTGGTAACCAGGCAGAGTCAGCTACAGAGCTTAATTTGAAATTAGAGAAACACCTTCACACTAAAATATTTGACCAGTTCAGTGGCTCCCCATTAGTGGCTCATTCCTTGGGGCTAAAATGTATCTCAAGGAGACTACAGTGCAATATGTCTGGAAAGCATATTATAAAGTATTATAAGCCACTAATACTGATGCGGTGGTTTATCAGATTAACCAGTTACCAGTTGGTCTTGGAGTAGATGCTTACCTTTGAGTTAGCAGCCAAGTGCCTAACCACTACTCTACTAGAGCTCCTTAGATGGACCATAGAATGGCATATTTGGTTAAAAAATTGGGAGTCATGTGTATTCCAGATTGGAGCACTGTGTGTGTTGGCAGACAAGCCTATGGGGAATCCGATGGGTGCACCGAGACAGTGAGAGGTTGCAACATGAGGTCATTTGATGTCTACATTTTGTAAAAGAGACACTAATTAACACCCTTTAAAGCCGTACGGAAAGAAAAGAGCCCATTTATGAGGAGAAGAGCAGAGTACCGGGAATAAGAAATGCTATATTAATTCAGGTCTTCACGTCTGTTAGGTACCAGCTGTAGGTTGTTCTCATATTCTAGGATCCCATGAGTGGCAGATCCCATGAGCTGCTTTACAGCTATTAGAACTTAAAACATGCAAGCACCTCCTAAATTTAGGAGGAAAAGGATCTGTGAAAGGTTATATTGTTAAAAAAATACTATTTCTTACTGGAAGCTTTCCATACGTCTCTTCATTTTGAATTACATTAGTTCTAATAACCACCTCCCTCTGCCCCAGGCAAAAACAATCAACCAAATACCTACTTTATACCTAAAATCACCAGGCTTGTATTCTTCATTTTCTTATCAGAGTTTATTGTTGTACATATGAGCTACCATGCTACTACCAGAAGTATATCCAGTTTTTTATTTTAAAAACTCAGAGAAAAAAATGTTTCCAGTAATTTTCATTCAATATGAATGACAAGAATATTACAGCTATAAACATTGAAAAAACCATTTCATTTCTTCCTGAGGAAGTTTCATATTTTAAGCAATGAAAAGGGGAATTCTATACAAAGCTACTTTTAAATTACCTCATCTCTCATTCTTTCCTCATCTGTATTTATGTTGTTTTCAGAATAGCATAATAACCAGCTGGAGTAGACAATGTAGAAAGTATGCATGTCCTCTAGGATTTGGTGCTGCCTCCAACACACATTGAGTGGGAAAAATCCTTTCAAAGGTTTGCTGTTCTAGGCAAATACATGTATTTGTGAGCGACTAAATTTTTGTATGATCGCTTGCTTTTTCCCCTTTCATTATACAAGCATCCATTAGCATCCAAATCTGTACATCTGTTTTAAAGGGTGAGCAGTTCAGTTGACTCAGTTTACCTAAATAAAATTATGCCAATTAAGCTGCTTTGTTTATAAGTTTAAATGCACATCTCATCATCCAAGCATAAATGTATGTTTTAGTGGTAGTAATGTTGTTGCCAAAATGATAGCATGAAACTGTTTGCAACTGCTGGGGCCTTTTCTTACTATGTTTGACCCTCTTAAGCCAATTTCCTTAAATTAAATTAGTGGAGATAAAAGACTATACTTATTTTCCTCAGATGTTGGGCAAGTGCTGCTTCAAAAGAGGCAGCTTGTTAGCATGAAGACTGAGTTACCATACTTTTCCAAATGACTTTGATTTTGCCTTTATAGCAGAAGTCTTAACAACTGGTTCTTTCTCCAATTTTTTCTCCTAATTGTTTAGAAATTAGTGTATCCTTTGGGTACATAAAACTTTTAAAATGAATTTCATTTTTAATTATATAAGTTTAAAAAATTACAGTAACTGGAAGGATCTCACAATTAGTGAACAATTGGTAGAGTTTAGTTTTGCACTTTATAATGAAAATGAAAGAATTGGGCTATAGATTTTCCTTGTATAGCTTAGTTTTTTCTTTTGATAACATTTTATAAAGACTTGTCTATCATAGCAGTACATTATTTACTAAAATTTTATTTATGCATACAGTACATATAAAAGATTAAGTAAATATTAACACTGGAAAATAAGGATGCCTTATTCTTTTTGAATACTTTATTAGTCATCTATGTCATTTAAAATTTAATTATAAATATACTTCAACAACCATGCCTTGCTCATCTTTGTACTTCTTGCATTTAGTTTTAACTATGTTCTGTTGTCTTCCATGAGAGTGATGTATGAAATATTCTAAAAATGGGACTCTACCTGCTTTTTTTCTGCATTGTATTAAAATTATCATTGCAAATATCAGATTACAAATCATATATTAATTTTTTTGTTATAAATCTCTACATTACACAATTCCATTTTGAACTACCTGAAAAATAAAATGTAGCTTTTCTAAAATTTGAATGTAAATAGTCTAAATACATCATCTATGGAAAGTGTCCTTAGTTTTCATTTAGTAGATTTTGTCTGGGGAACATTTTTTAAAAAGCTATTCATATTTAAAAGTCAATGTGTTTTTGAGGTAACACATATCTTAGATTCTATACATGCATTTCTGTAGAATCAGTGAGGACTACTGAAATAGATTTGCAACTCACAGCAAGTGGACAGAGTTGTCAGTGATGTATCTTTCAAACCTGTTGCCATTGAGTTGATTGCAACACATGGAGACCCTATAGGACAGAGTAGAACTGCCTCATAGGGCTTTGAAGGCTGTGATCTTTATGGAAGCAGACTGCCATGTCTTTCTCCCTCGGAGCTGCTGGGGGTTTGAACCACTAACCTTTCAGTTAGCAGCTGAGTGCTTTAACCACTGTGTCACCAGGGCTCCTTGATATATCTTTAGATCCTTACGATTTCTCCCTTTTGGAGGATAGTACACTTTATTATTTACTGTTTTAGTATAGTCAGTGTGTTTCTATTACCATCCAACAACTCTACAATATATATTTCAGTGCAACAATTACGTTATGACAAAGGAGTTAGTAATTTTTACATAAATGCACCAGACTACATAATCTGATAAATCACTTTTCTTTTTTGCTATAGCACTAAACTTTTTTTTTATGCAGATAAAGCTCATATGCAACTTTTCCACTCTCTGTTCTAGCACAAATTGTAATTTACAAATGTTTCTCAATACTTCAGTGGATTTGAATTTTGGCAAACTTTTTTTAGGGTGTGATGCTTTTGGCATTTTATGCTACACTGTGATGTCTAGTTTACTTCTTGATTGTGGGTCACTTTACAGAATCAAAAATAATAAAACATTATACAGGCAAACAGTGGCCTACAAATCTACAAAGACACAATTAATTGATATATAAAAGTGTAAATATTACTATGAAATGGAAGAGTTCTGCATTTGAGTTTGATATTTATGTTGGTTGCTGTTATTGACTTTCACATGTGTGCACAGTAGTCTACAATAATCCCACAGGCTCAGACATGGGTTAAGAGAAAGGCCATAGGCCTCAAGGCTTGTAATAGACATTTTTTTCTTTTCTTTTTTTTTTTTTTAACCATCCATATGCCAGCACATGGAAGGAACTTTGTTCTTTTTTCTCGTTTGAAGAGGTATATTTTTCAACAGCCATTTGGTAGCTTCTGGAAGCTTTGGAAAAGGTGAGTGTTTCATGGAAGATGAATCCTCAAGACGTTTTCCCTCAGTGCTATCTCACTTTCTGCAGCTCCTGTCTCAGCCAGGATGGCAGAGGCTGCCCCAGTTTGTGCAGCAGCTTTGAGAGTTCCACATTGCGATCTCGATAATAGCTTGACAGAAACGCTCTGCTCTGAGGTGGGAGGAGGATATAAAAGTACATATGATTTTGTTTATTAAAGTATATTTCATATTCTTTCATGGTGTTTAAATCTGTATCAAGTATATCACATCTGGATTAAAATTTGTACTATGCTTGTCAACTATTTAGCACAATAAAAACAAAATGAATTTGCTTTTTAAAATATATGCTGTATATATGCACTAGTTTTTGCCAGGGAAAGAGGTTTAGTATTAAACATGTAATTTATTTGATTACAGAATTAAATGTTAAAATAAGCAGATTGAATTGCTAGAAATATAGCTGTAATAACTGATTAGGTCTCTTATTATGGTCCATTAAAGTCATCTTAGCTTTGGAGAGAGAGTTAGTTTGGTAAATCTATACTATAAAATACTCCTTTGTCATTATTTTACATTTACATTTAGAGACTAATAACTTTCTTAAGGGGTGTTTTAAGGCATACACAAAATACTTATTGCTAAAACAGTTTTGTGATAGCCTTAAAAAAATGCAGTAGGTAAACCAGTATCTTATTATTACCTTTAATCTGGTGTATTTTAATTAGTTGACCCAAGGAAAGAGATGAGTGCCTCCTAAACTATCATGACTTATAGAACTGTCCAAACCAACCCAAACCCACTGCCATCTAGTCAATTCTGACTCATAGCGACTCTATTGGACAGAGTAGAATTGCCCCATAGGGTTTCCAAGGCTGTAATCTTTTTGGAAGCAGACTGCCACATCTTTCTCCTGTGGAGCAGCTGGTGGGTTCGAATTGCCGGCTTTTCTGTTAGCAGCTGAGTGCTTAACCACTGCACCACCAGGGCTCCTTTATAAAGATGTAGGTGCCCCTTAATAAGAATTTTTAATATTGAAACTGTCTAAAAATTGGAGGGGCTGCATTATGAGATGGTGTGTCCTGTCTTTAGAGGAGCTCATACAAAGTTTGAGTGATTACTGTCAGGAATATTGTGAAGGGGGGATGCCTGTATCTGTAACTCCCAAACTATTCTGAAATTTTTAGTTGAGTTAAACCTTTTAAAAGTGTTTATATTTAATTCCTTGTGCTATTCTTTTGAAATGTATCTGGTACCCTATTTTAAATGCTATGGAAAAAAGGCTCATTTTGTATTAATAATTTTACCATAACATAATGATGATCATTAGAATGAAACTGAATATTTGTGCTTTATTCTAACTACTGTTGTTATTTAGGGAGAACTCAAACCTTATAAGTGTGTGTGTGTGTCAGTCCCTGTTCAATTTCTGTTTTTGGTCTCCCTCAGACATTAGTTCTAAAACCACTCATAGGCCCAGCTAGCACACTCATACCAGAGAAACATAAGTTATATTTCCCATATACCACATGTGGGAGCCTGATTAGTCTGTGCCTCCTTTGCCGCCAACCAGATCTGGAATCCAGGGGTGAGTCCTAGGTTTTTGCATGGAGTCAGTTTCTGAAGTTCTTCCCCAGTGGGTTGTCTCTTAACATCTCACTCTGCATTGTTCCTTTTTATAACTGAGGTCCTGCTTGGAACAACAGCAGTCTGGGGCTGCGGAGATACTGCCAGCTTACTTCCTAATATTTTCCAGATGTGTAAATCCAATATCCTAATTGACTTAAAACTGAACCTTCTGGGATCCAGGAGTGTAGATTGAACCTCTCGATACTGAGGATTACTTCAATCATGCCAGAGCTTATTAGCCTTTTGGACATCATTTGGAATTACCTGGCTGCCTGTAGCAGCGCTGCCTCTGTAGCAAAAATCTCCTTTGCCCTACTATGTGTATAAGTGTATCTTTAGCCCAGTTTCTCTCAAATAAGTCCATTATCAAGTCCCCCTTTTCTTCCTCTTATTGCTCTGCTCCTTCATGGTAATATAAATGCTCTAGATGTGCAAAGTAGAACATGCCATATTTGAGAGTCTGTTACATTCAGGCTGAATGTTACTAGGCCAGAACTCAGTAATATGCAGGACTTACTGTACACACACTGTTATCTGACAATTCAGAAGGGGGAATATTTTAGATGGTAAGATTACACATGGGATGTATACTAATTTTAATAGCCTGACTAGTCCATGCAAACTCGTGGAATAATATAATTAGAAGTAATAATAATAATGCATACTTTGATGATATAACAAATAAGATAACAAGAAGGAATCAATAGTAAATTCCATATCAGGTTGTTTATTCATCTATTATTAAACTAAACAATAATTCACTTTTGATTTGGAGAAATAATAAATTTAGTGGTCTTAATTTAGGACATGTCTGTTTTTTTCCTATTGCTACAACATATGTTGATAAAGTTAAAGTGAAAACAGGCCAGCACCATTCCTGACTGACCAGGATCAAGTGCATTCTATGATGTTTTGGTAACAATCTTGAGGAGGGGTGTTGGCATTTTTCTGTACTAGGAGGAGAGGGAAGCACATGGTGACAGTATTGACTAATCCATTCCACACATTTTGTTTGCATACCTTTATGAAGGCTCCTTTATTTTGCCTCTTCTGTGGACACTATTTGCACAAAATCAGCCACTTTGCTCCCACAAATAAACCCAGTGTATATTACACAGTAAGCTTGTTGAGAGATATAGAAGAATTGATATCCTGAAAGGTTATGTTTTTTATATTTTTTCTTATCCTTCTCTACCACCAAATTTAGTATTATATCCCAGTATTAGCTATGTTAGACAAGAGTAATACAATGCTAAGAAAGCTATCTTACAGTGTATTTTAAACATTTTAGCTTTCATAAATATACAGGGAAATAGCTTTTACATAAATAAAAATATATTTTATATTACTTTCTTGAAATACTAGAGAAATTGGCCCTCAACTTCTTTTAAGGTGTTAGGATTGTTTTCATAGTGCTCTGAAGGTATAATTTAATAATCAACCAAAGAAAACTGGAGTTCTGAGAATGCAATTTATTTATCAAAACAGAAAAAACCTCCACAATGCCTTCTAGGTAGAATTTAATTATAAGCTTACTGAGAACAAGCTCTGTCTCATCAAGACTGACACAAAGAAGGTCCGCAAAGTCTTCTTGGATAAAAGTATTCATGTAAGTTCAGATCATTCTAGAATTCTCAGTTAACATAATGTATTACACATATGGGTAAAAATCCCAAATATTATCTTAATTTCCAAGTTCAAAATTTTTTTACAAATCTTAATCTATTTACATTTTTATATCCAAGCTATATACTAACAGGACTGATACAAAATTAAAATAATATTAATTTGTATGTATTAATATATACGAAATAAACATTACAGTAAAAATACAGGATCTTCAAACTGAGAAAACTGCAATAGTAATTACCACATCACCATTCTAAACAGCATGAGCATGAAATACTAGATACATACATCAAAGTGCGCATGTCTCCCTTTTCCAGAATGCCTAAATTATCTGCTAGTATGTTAGACATTTGGGAAATATATTAATTCTTTTATCTTGTCAGTATATTAACAGTTTAAAGCTTAGTTTATAATATCAGTAATTAATATTATTACTCAGGTCACACTACTAGAGAGTGAATTAGGTGGTTAAAAAAATTTTTTTTGCCCTATTTTCAGTTTTTAGTTGATATATTTGCTGTCTTGGTTTCAGTTAACATTTTTAGTGCTAAAATTTCTGTGAAGGTATCATTTTTTTTTTTTTTTTGAAATGAGCTGTTACCTGCTTTGTTCTGATTTAAAACAGAAGATTCTACTGTTTTCCTTTACTCTTGCATGACAAGTTTCACTGGAAAAATTCAAAACAAGCAACCGAGATGTACTGAAATCCAAGTGTCGCTCCTGATCCAGACTTTTAAGTTCAAGAAGGGCTGAATTTTGATTTTCAAACATTTTTCTAAGAAAATAGATACGGTATTATTTATTGTTTGGCTATTTAGTTTGTATTTTTAAGCTCCATACTTACGTCAGAATCCATTGGAGGGTATTTTCTTCCTTTGCTCTTCCCAAGGCATTTTGTTCTACCTTCTTCTAGTAATTGACACCAGAAACCTTTATGAGAATCAAACCTAAAAAAAATTAAAAAATAACAAAGAACACACAAAAAACAAAACCAAAAAAAAAAAAAAGTCTTTTTCAAGTGATTTATAAGATATAATGACCAAAGACATAAACATTTTTATTTGGACATCATTAATCTATAACCAGGGAAATTGGCATAATTTTTGACTACATCCCTTTGCATAAAGTCTTTTGGCATACTTCTGAATTCCCAGCCCATCTGTCAGATTGGTGAGTTTGCCAGATTCCTAACAGAAAAATTGTCAGCACAAGGTCTCCTATTAATAGAAATTAATAGGCATATCTCCTTCATCTGGGAGAGAAAATGTATAAATTTCAAACCTACTCCTTTTCCTCTGCAGAGTTTACAAATGACAAGTCAGGCTCCATCCAGGTCTATGCATATAGACATTACTTGTACCATACAACGAAAGAGTAATAGAAGAGAAAGAGTTTTGGTGTGTCATGTTGTTGTTGTTGTTAGGTGTTGTTGAGTCAGCTCCCACTCATAGCGACCCCATGTATGACAGAACGAGACACTGCCCAGTCCTGCACCATCCTCACAATCATTGCTAAGCTTGAGCCTTCTGTCAATCCATCTTGTTGAGGGTCTTCCTATTTTTTGCTGGCTCTCTACTTTACCAAGCATGATGTCCTTTTCCAGGGACTAATCCCTCCTGATAACATGTCCAAAGTATGTGAGACACTGTCTCACCATCCTTGCTTCTAAGGAGAATTCTGGCCATACCTCTTCCAAGACAGATTTGTTCGTTCTTCTGGCAGCCTGTGGTATATTCAGTATTCTTCACCAACACCACAATTCAAAGGCGTTAATTCTTCTTCGGTCTTCCTTATTCATTGTCCAGCTTTCACGTGGATATGAGGCGACTGAAAACGCCATGGCTTGGATCAGGCGCACCTTAATCTTCAAGGTGTCATCTTTGCTTTTCAACACTTTAAAGAGATCTTTTACAGCAGGTGTGCCCAATGCAATGCGTCTTTTGATTCCTTGACCGCTGCTTCCGTGGGTATTGATTGTGGATCCAAGTAAAATGAAATCCTTGACAACTTCAATCTTTTCTCTTTATCATGATGTTGCTCATTGATCAAGTTGTGAGGATCTTCGTTTTGTTTACGTTGAGGTGTAATCCATACTGAAGGCTGTGGTCTTTGATCTTCATCAGTAACTGCTTCAAGTCCTCTTCACTTTCAGCAAGCAAGATTGTGTCACCTACATAACGCAGGTTGTTAATGAGTCTTCCTCCAATCCTGATGCCCTGTTTTTCTTCATATAGTCCAGCTTCTGGGATTATCTGCTCAGCATACAGAGTGAATAGGTATGGTGTGTCATGACAGGATTAATTTAAGGGTTCTCTAGCTATAATCCATTTAATTTTTTCCAGAGCCATTTTCTCCTTTCTCCCTGAGCGCTGTATTAAAGTAACAGCATCTATAAATGCTGTATTTATAATTGAAATAATAGTAACGTGTCAAATTTATAGTTTGCCAAAATATTTCATATATCTATTTCACATTTGAGCCTTCATTAAAACCTCTTAAGGATATGGCAGGTAGTATTCTTTCCATTTTATAGCATTTAGTATAGGGTTTGCCACTTTGTGAGGACTCACCAAATATTAGTTGAATAAAAAATTAAAAAGAAGAAAATGCTTCCAAGGTCTATTTATCTTGGACTTTTTCAGCATGCAGGTCATGACTAAAGTCTAAGCCTCCTGTCTCCAGGTCTAGTGCCTTTTTTTCTTCACTTCTCTCTGGGTGTATCTGTATTATTGTTCATGGTGAATAAACCAGTAAGTTCCATGCTTGGATATAAAAGTGAAAGTAATAGTCTACAAGATAACTCTTCCACATTGCTTTTGTTATTCAGTGATTTGACTGGTATATTTTCTCTTTCATTATAAAGAGTTACCATTTAGGATCACTTCTTCCTTTTGTTTTCAATCCATACTCCTTCTCAGAATGCTGCTTCCAACATTTTGCTTAAAACTATAGTGTGAACAGTGAACAATTGGAAATTGAAATAGAAACACATTTAAATTAGCATAAAACATGTAATACTTAGGGATAAATTTAACATGAAATATGTGCAATATCTGTACACTAATGATGACAAAATATTGCTGAAATTAAATACCTGGGGAAACAAAAGAGAGCTATATATATCATGCTCATAAATTAGGAGACTCAATATTTTTAAAATACCAGCTCTCTCCAAATTTATCTATAAATTCTGGCAATCCCAATTAAAACCCCAATGGACTTTTTTTGTTTTGTTTTGTAGAAATTGAAAAGGTGATTCTAAAATGCATTTGAACTTGCAGAAGACCTAGACAAGCCAAAACAATTTTGAAAAAGAAAGGTTGGCGATCTTGTACTACCTAATTTCAAGGTTTACTGTAATGCTACAGTAGTTAAGATGTTGTCTAGAGATAGACACTAGATCAACAGAACAGAATAAAGAGTCCAGAAATAGACCCACACATATATAGTCAACTGATTTTCAAAAACAGACACCAAGGGATAATTCAGTGGGAAAGGATAGTCTTTTTTTTTTTTTTTAACTTGTTGTAAGAATACAGATAACACAGTGTTTACCAATTCAGCATTTTTCACGTGTACAATTCAGTGAGACCAATTACATTGATCATATTGTGCTACCATCACCAGTATCCACTGTCAAATTTCCCATTACCATAAACAGAAGCTCAGTGCTTCCTAAACAATGATTCTCCCTTTCCCTCTTCCTCCTGCCTTTGGTAACCACTATTAAACTCTAATATCTATACATTTGCCTTTTCTAGGTATTTCATATCAGTGAGAGGAAAGGATAGTCTTTTAAACAAGTTGCACTGGAACAATTGGATATCTATATGGAAAAAATGAACAGTGACTCTTACCTCACACTGTATGTAAAAATTAACTTGAAATGGATCATAGAACTAAACCTAGGAGCTAAAACTATAAAAATTCTGGAAAAAATCACATAGGCACAGGGATCATTCTCCAGGATAGACCACATTTTAGGTCACAAAGCAAGTTTTGATAAATTTAAATGATTGAAATCATACAAAGTATTTTCTCTGACCACAATGGAATGAAGCTAGAAATCAGTAACAGAAAAAAACCTGGAATATACAAAAACATATAGAAATTAAACAACACATTATTAAACTACCTATGTGTTAAGGAAAAAAATCAAAAGACAAATCACAAATTTCTTAGATTCAAATGAAAACAAAAGCACAACATACCAAAACTTACAGGATGCAGTAAACTCAGAGGGAAACTAATAGCAATAAATGACTACATAATAAAAGAAGAAAGATCTCAAATTAACAGCCTAACTCGACAACTCTAAGAACTAGAAAGTGAAGAGGAAACTAATCCTAAACCTACCAGAAGAAAGGAAATAACAACCATCAGAGAATAAATAAATAAAATCAAAACCAGAAAAACAACAGAATCAATAAAACCAGAAGTCAGTTCTTTGGAAAGACCAATAAAAAATTGACAAACCTTTAGCTAGACTAACACAGGAAAGAAGAGAAAAGATGGAAATAACCAAATTAAAAAATGAAAGAGGGGACATTACAACTGACCCAATAGAAATAAAGAGAATTATGACAGAATATTATGAACAACAGTATGGCAATAAACTGGAAAACCTAGTTGAAATGGACAAATTCTTAGAACCACACAACCTACCCAAATTGACTCAATAGGAAATAGAAAGTCTCAACAGACCCATAACAAATGAACCCATCAAAAAACATCCCAATAAAAAAAAGTCCTGGACCAGATGGCTTCACTGGGGAAACCAAACATTTAGAGAAGAATTGATACTGAAACTGTTTAAACTCTTCCAAAAGATAGAGAAGGAAGGAATACTCCCTAATTCATTCTATAAAGCAAACATAATCCTTATACCCAAATCAGACAAAGATACCACAAAAAAAGAAAACTACAGGACAATATCTTTTGTGAATATACATACAAAAATCCTCAACAAAATACTAGCAAACAGAACCCAACAGCATATTAAAAGAGTCATACACCATGACCAAGTGGGATTTATTCTAGGAATGCAGGGATGGTTCAACATTAGAAAATCAATCAACATAATACACCACATCAACAGAACAAAGGAAAAGAACCACAGGATCACCTCTGTGGATGCAGAAAAAGCATTTGATAAAATCCAACACCCTTTCTTGATGAAAAACCTAAAGAAGATTGGAATAGAAAGGAAATTCCTCAGTATGATTCAGGGCATGTATGAAAAGCCAACAGCCAACATTATATTTAATGGGGAAAGACTGAGAGCTTTCCCCTTGAAACTGGAAACAAGACAAAGAAGCTCACTCTCTCTCACCACTTCTATTCAGTAGTGTATTAGAAGTCCTAGCCAGAACAGTAAGATAAGAAAAAAAATAAAAGCTATCCAGATTGGAAAAGAAGTAAAATTATCTCTATTTGTGGATGATATGAGCCTAAAACAAACAAACAAACAAAAAAAACCAAACCCACTGCTGTCGATTTGATTCTGCTGCATAGTGACCCTACAGGACAGAGCAGAACTGCCCCGTAGGGTTTCCAAGGAGCAGCTGGTAGATTCGAACTGCTGACCTTTTGGTTAGCAGCTGTAGCTCTTAACCACTGTGCCACCAGGGCTCTGATATGATCCTATATATAGAAAATCCCAGAGTCCACAAGAAAACTTATAGAGCTAATAGAAGAAGTCAGAAAAGTTGCAGGGTACAAGGTCAATAAACAAAAATCAGTTGGGTTTCTATACACCAGTAATGAGAAATCTGAAAGGGAAATTAGGGAAACAATTCCATTTACAATAGCATCTAAGAGAATAAAGTATCTAGGAATAAATCTAACCAGGGACATGATGCACTTACACAATGAAAACTATAAAACACTGCTGAAAGAGATTAAGGAAGACTTAAATAACTGTAAAGATGTTCCATGTTTATAGATTGGAAGATTTAATAAAGCATTGTACAGATTCAATGCAATCCCGATCAAAATTCCAACAGTCTTCTTTACAGAAATAGAAAAACCAATCCTCAACTTTATACGGAATGGCAAGAGGCCCCAAATAGCTAAAACAATGTTAAAAAAATAAAGTAGGAAGACTCCGACTTCCAGATTTTAAAACATACTATACAGCTGTGGGAGCCTTGGTGGCATAGTGGTTAAGAGCCCAGCTGCTAACTAAAAGGTCAGCAGTTCGAATCCACCAGCCGCTCTCTGGAAACCCTATGGGGCAGTCCTACTCTGTCCTATAGGGTCCCTAAAAAAAACTAAACCCATTGCCATTGAGTCAGTTCCGACTGATAGCGACCCTACAGGACAGAGCTCTTAACGATTGTGCCACCAGGGCTCATTTATACAGCTACAGTAATCAAAACAGCCTGGTACTGGTATAACAACAGACACATAGACCACTGAAATAGAATAGAATAGAATTCCAGAAATAAACCTACACGTCTATGATCAACTGATTTCGACGAGCGTGCTAAGTCTGTTCGAAGGGGAAAGATGACTTTTAATAAATGGTGCTGAGAAAATTGGATTTCCACATGCAAAAAAATGAAGCAGTATCTATGCCTCACACCATACACAAAGAACAAATTGAAAGTGGATTAATGACCTAAATGTACAAACTAAAACCATAAAATTCTTAGAAGAAAAAGCAAGGGTAACACTGTCAGGCCTAGCTTTTAACAATGGATTATCTAATATAATTAAACAAAACAAAAACAGCAAAAGACAAGATAAATAAATGGGGCCTCATAAAAATCAAAAACTTGTTTATCGAAAGACTATTAAAAAAAAGAAAAGACAAGCTACCAACTGGGAGAGTATCTTCAAAAACCATGTATCTGACAAGAATCTAATACCCAAAATATAAATAAAACTTTGACAGCTTAACAGCAAAAAGACAAATTACCCAATAATAAAATGGGCAAAGGACTTGAATAGACATTTCACCAAAGGACATTCAAATGGCAACCAAACAATGGAGAAATGCTCAGTGTCATTAGCCATAAGAGAGATGCAAATCAAAACCACAGTGAGATACCATTTCACTCCCACTAGGATCGCTAAGATAAACAAACAAAAGATAACAAATGTTGAAGAGGATGTGGGGAAATTGGAACCCTTACCCATTGCTGGTGGGAATGCAAAATGTTAAAGCCGTTGTGGAAAACAATGTGGTGGTTTTTCCAAAAACTAAAAACTACCATATGACCCAGCAATTCCACTCCTAGGTATATACCCTAAAATCTTGAAAGCAGAGACTCTAACAAAGACTTGTACACCAATGTTTATTGCAGCACTATTCACAATAGCTAAAAGGTGGAAACAATATAAATGCCCATCAACAGATGAATGGATAAACAAAAAACAATGGAATACTACTCAGCCAGTAAGAGAAATGAAGTCTTGATATGGATGGAGATGGAAGAGGTTATGCTGAGTGAAATCAATCACAAAAGGACAAATATTGTATGACCTCACTTACATAAGAAGGTAAGAAAAGGCAAATGTATAGAGAACAGAGTTTATTAGTGGTTACCAGGGTTAGAAGGGAGGGGAGAAGGGGGGGCTAAGGGTGTTGAAAATATTGCATTGATTAAGGGTAGAGCTGCACAGCTGATTATTGTAATCCCTATCAGTAAGTTGTACACCTGTAAAAAGTCAAACTGGCAAAAGCTGTGTGATAGACATATTTACAACAACAACCAAAAAAAAAAAAGAGTAGCCTGAGGCTGCTTATGTACAACTAAAAACCTCATGGGATTAACCTCATGGGATTTGGTTTCTTGGTTTGGAGGTTTAGTGTCCTAATTTTATGGGACATTCCAGTTAATTGGCTTAATAACATGTTTAGTGCTTCTGTTCTACCTCCTAGTCCAATGTGTAGTGCCTGGGGTCTTAAAAGCTTGGAAGTGGCCACCCAAGGCACAACAATTGGTCTTTATTCGCCTGGAACAACAGAGGAAGAAGAAGAGTCAGGAATAGGAGGATATGGAATGTGTGGCTAATTGCCTCCATGAATTATTGCTTCCTTTGCTATGAGAGCAGAACTGGATGCTACCCAGCTACCATTGCTACACATTTTCATTAATGATTCCATAGAAGAATCCTGATCAAAAGGGGAGAAATATAGAACAGAATTTCAAACTCTCATGGACTCCAGACATCCTGGAGCCATGAAGGTTGGATGAACCCCGAGAAACTATTGCCCTGAGATCATGTTTAAACCTTAAACCAAAAATATCCCCTGAAGTCTTCTTAAAACCAAGCAATAGTTTAGTTTAGAATAAAAAACATATTCCTTGAGCATTTGGTCTTTTAAGAACTATCTACATGGGATCAAACTGACAACAGCAACTCGAAAGATCAGACAGGAACCTTAGGGAGCAGTGAATTTATGTTAATGGGGGAGGAACAACTCAGAAAAGGAGGATGAGAATGGTTACACAACTTGAAGAATGTAGTCAATGTCACTGAATTGTACATGTAGAAACTTTAATTGGTGTATGTTTTGCTGTGTATATTCTCAACAACAACAAAATAAAAAAAAGGAAAAAAAAATCACATGGAAAATTTTTGTAATTTTGGGTTAGGCAAAGATTTCTTAGGATGAACCATAAAAGAAAAAATAATAAGTTTAAATTCATCAAAATTAAAACCCTTTGCTCTTTTAAAGACACTTAAAATGAAAAGCAAACCAAAGACAGGGAGAAAAATATATGTAAAACATATACCTAATAAAGGTCTTATATTCTAATATATAACTGAACTTAATAAAAAGATGACAATATCAATAAAAAATGGGTAAAAGATTGGAACAGATACATCACCAAAGAACATATGTGAATAACCAATAAAAAAATGAAAATTATTGAACATCATCATCAAAAAACCTGAAACCAAACCCGCTGCCGTCAAGTCGGTTCCGATTCCTAGCGACCCTTTAGACAGATTAGAACCTTCTGGTTAGCAGCTGAACTCTTAACCACTGCACCACCAGGGCTCCCATTAGTCATTAGGAGGATGTAAATTAAAATTACAAATGAAATACCACTTCACACTCACTAGAATGGATGAATTTAAAAAAACAAAACCAAGTGTTTGCAAAGACGTGGAGCAATTTGAACTCTCACAATTTGTTAATGGAAATTAAAAATGTTACAGCCACTTTGGAAAGTTTCTTATGAAGTTATATATACACTTACCATATTCCAAAAACCAAACACATTGCCGTTGAGTAGAACTACCCCATAGGGTTTCCAAGGCTGTAATCCATATGGAAGTAGACTGCCACATCTTTTTCCTGTGGAGCGGCTGGTGGGTTAGCAGCTGAGCACTTAACCACTGTGCCACCAGGGCTCCTTTTTACCATATTACTCACTATATTTATCCACAAGAAATGAAAATATATGTTCACACAAAGATCTGTGCATGAATGTTCATACTAGCTTTGTTCATATGGCCCCCAAATGGAAACAATCAATGTCATCAACTGGTAAATGGACAACAAATTATGGTATATCCATATAATGATAAAAACAAATAAAAAGGGATCAAATATGGATACATGTAACAAAATGGAGGAATCACAAAAACATTAAGTTAAGTGAAAGAAAGTAGATCATTGGTTGCCAGGGGCCAGAGGTGAGGGGAAAATATTGATGACAAAGGGCCATGAGGAAACCTTGAATTCAAGGAAATGTTCTACATCTTGATTGTAGTGATGTATAAAATTGTATCCATTTGTCAAAACTCATCTAACTGTATACCTGAAATGGGTGAATTTTATTATATGTAAATTATACATTAATAAAATCACACTTGAAAAATTATGGTGTGATTTAATGTGTGTGTATATGAGTGTGATTTGTGGAGGTGGGTAGTCTATCTTTATGCAGCTAATCTTGTAGAGTTTATGACTATAGCCCTATGAAAAGAATGCAGACTTAGATTTCTGCCTCTGTACTGCTTTGAGTATTAGAGACAATGAAGCATTAATTATATCCTAATTATGCAAAGTCCGTTTCTCTTCATTATTAAAGCAACTGTGTGAGATCAGAATACAACATGATATGTCTTCATCTTGTTTATATTCTTGTTTGAACAAGTAAGGCAACTGAATAAATTAGTTCCATATGCAGAAGGACAAGATCATTAATAAAGACTTAATATTTAAATAATCTGTACATGAAGGCCGGGAAGCTCCAGTAAAACAAATTTCTGGAAGTCTGCTTTTGATGTAATATTTTCCATTAACATTTTGGTATAAGCAGTTTCTACAATTGATTCCCAACTTATTTATAAGATATTTAAATGATAAAAATTCAGAATCCAGACAAGTTATAATTTTTTTTGCTAATGCTCCTTACAGTAGATACATGGCTGGAACACACATATGACTTAAGTTAAAATGAAGGGTCTTTTGAGAAAATGTTTTTCTAAGAAATACACACATGTTAAGAATCAAAATAAAAAGTGTTTTTTCTGTCTTCTCTGCAGGGTGTCATGCTGGGCCTTATTGAGGAAAAAATGTGTGTGTGGTTGGCATCCAACCCCAGGCATCTATGTACATCAGCTCCTGGGCAGTGATGTGTGTCTGCAGGGGGATGAGAGGACAGGAAGGTGGAAAGGAGATCATGTCTGTTTTCCAGGTGGCCTGAGAGACTGGGTCTGGTCCACTACAGAGAATAGTCACTGACAGAAAGTGAAGCGACTGTTGTTGATGGCACAACTTGGGAGTTTGAGGACATAAGCAAAGCTATTTCACAGCCCAAGAAGCTTGACAGGGGTTGGACAACGATCTCTCTGTATCTATTCAGATAGCAGCAGGTCCCTCCAAATCAATAAATAGCCTCAGTACCACTGGTGTCTGGTGAAACAGCAAGGAACCAACCTTCTTATGTAGGCACCAGCAGCAGTGGCCATGGCTGAGCATCTCCTTTAAAGTCTTTTAGACAGCGAGCATTTAGAAAAACTTTTATTTTTCATTTAGTGTCTGTATCTCTACCCTATTCTGGAGGTAGGGATTTTGCCTACTTAGTTCATCATTATGTCCCCCCTATTCTGGAGGTAGGGATTTTGCCTACTTAGTTCATCATTATGTCCCCCAAATCATGCACATAATAGTCATTCAATAAAACTTTGTTAAAGAGTAAAGCAAGAATGGACTGGGTTTTAAGGTTGTCTGGAATATCACCCGGGGACAGCTAGAAATAGCTGGAAGAGACTTGTGGACAGGATACTAACATATCCAATGATCCAGCTTCAGACTGGTGACATTTCTATATTAACGTAAATGTGACAATTCTAGCCTTGGGCAGGCAAAGCCTAGGGAACGTTTAGATTACATTTAGAAAGTTTAAGTATGTTTGAAATGCCTTTACATTGAAATACCATTTCCATGGGAGAATACTGAATTGCATATAGTACAGGTAAATGTCAAAACCAAAACAATCATGTTATTAACATGGGAGAAGCTAACAGCTTTTTTTTTTCTTTTTAGGTATAATTCACATAACATTCACCCATTGTCAGTGTACAATTTAACAGTTTTTAGCAAATTTACAGAGTTGTATAATTATCACTGGAATCTATTTTAAAAAATTTGCATTATCTGAAAATCCCCTTGAACCCATTCAATTCCAGCTGTCACTCCCAGCTTTTGGCAACCACTGATCTGCATTCTGATTCTGTTTTTTTCCGGACATTTCTGTTTTACTGAGTAGTGCCCCATTGTATGGATATACCAAGTTATGTTAATCCATTCACCAGTTGATAGACATTTGGATTATTTCCAGTTTTTGGCTCTTATGAATAATGATGCTATGAACATTCACTTACAAGTCTTTATGGATATATGTTTTCATTTCTCTTAGGGTCCATTCTTAGGAGTAGAATTGGGTTGTATGGTAAGCTTCTTTTAATTTTTAAGAAACCTCCAAACTGTTTTCCAAAGTGGGTGTACATTTTGCATTCACACTAGCAATACATGAAAGTTCCAGTTTTGCCACATTCCTGCCAACATTTGATATTGTTTGTCTTTTGGTACATAGCCATTCCAATGGTTATGTAGTGGTACCTCAATATGGTTTTCATTATATCCACCCAGCAGCACCACGGAAGAAAGCCCTGGCAATCTGCTTCTGTGAAGATTATAGCCAAGAAAACCCTTGGGAACAGTTCCACTCTGTAACACATGGGGTCGCCATGAGTCAGAATTGACTAGATGACAACGCGTTATGATTACACATTATGCAATGTGACATTTAGTGTGTCTGGAGAAGGATTCTTTTCATAATAAACTCTGAGATAATTTAAAAGCTCATTTCTAGTTTCAGTTTTTTAAAGGAAGCACTTCCAGTTGATATACTATTCATTAGTAAAAAATTACAGTAATGTTTTTCTCTGGTTCTAATATCTTGTGCCACTTTAGAGTTTGGCAGTGTAGGCTCCAGAGCTAGACTGACTGAATTTCTATCCTTCCTCATCAGCTTACTTGTTGAATGACTTTTGGCTTAATTTTTCTCTGCCCCAGTTTTTTCATCTGAAAAATGGAGCAAATATTACCCACCACATAGTGTTGGTTTGAGGCAATATATGTAAAGTACTTAGAACACATAGATGTATACTGATTTTGAAAGGTTACAACCACTTGTAAAAAACAAATTCATCATAACAATTGGAGTAGACTAGTCTCTCTCCTTTCTTAACATTTCTAGGTGCTCTTTCACAGATCATCCAGCAAAACAATAGATTGTATCAGATCAATGAACAACATGGCCACTATTTTTTGCTTCTAAAAATGTTCTAATATGGCACAATTTGACTCAAACTCACATAAAGTGGGTTGGGAAAGAATTCCTGAGAAATCTAAATTTGGTTGCCAGGGAGTGTGATATTAAAACAACTAAAGTCCTTCTGAATTTTGAAGTAGTGTCAGTCCTTTATGACTTAACTGAGCCTCATCCGCAAAACACACCAAACCAACCAACCAAAACCAAACACAGCTATAGGCAATCCCTGGCCTTCAAACTCTCATTGTCCATTTATTGAAGTTTCTACAGTAAATTAATATTAAAAATTCATACAACTCAGTCTGGTTTCATTCATTTTAAACAGGTTAATTTACTGAAAAATAAAGATGCCAGATTCAAGCGTTTGACTAACAGTTCTAAGTGTGAAGACTTCCACCATGGTCATTGATGGCTAGGTATAATTGTGAATAAATGTATTTCATAGTAAAATTACAAGCTTTAAAGTTTTCATTTTAGTTTACACAATTCCTTCCTAAGCATTATTTTTCCTGCTTTCCCTCAAATGATCAGTCTGTTTTAAAACTATGTCACAGATAATACTTAAAGCTACAGTAATGCCAGTATATCAAGACTACTTACAATTTAGGGATTTAGATTATGTTGAACTGGAATGGTAATATGCTAATTTACTTAACTGAATGAGAAAATTCTCATTTATGTAGTTTGAAGATTACACTGTTTATGTCAAATCAGATTCAAACTCACTAAGGAAATCATATTTGTTCTCTTAAATATCCAATATGTCATTTAAAATCCATGATGACGTTGTTGTTGTTATGTGCTGTCAAGTCAGCTTTGACTCACAGAGACCCTATGTATAACAGAACAAATCACTGCCCGGTCTTGTGCTCTGCTCACAATTGTTGCTATGTTTGAGTCCAATGTTGTAGTCACTGTGTAATGATGACATCACTAAGTCATTTTTAGGACATCCTAGACTATCTAGTGACTTGGTATGAAATTTGGAAGTCTTGAACGGTTTCTTTGGTGATTGTACATAAAGAATAAATACTACTTGACAATGGAAGCTTATTATTCTTCTTCTTGAAAATAATTTTGATACTGGAATTTATTATTAGATATAATCAGTTTATACCTGTTGCCATCGAGTCAATTCCAACTTATAGTGACCCTACAGGACAGAGTAGAACTGCCCCCTAGGGTTTCTAAGGAGCGGCTGGTAGATTCTAACTGCTGATCTTTTGGTTAGCAGCTGAGCTCTTAACCACTGCGCCACCAAGGCTCCAATCAGTTTATAGATCTCTTAAATTTGAGAAGTTTTTCACGTGAAGATTGTCTAGTAAAACCTTTGTATGGATCTAATTTCATTCATTCTACTGAGTGCAAAGCACTGGATTTATGTGGTTAGTTAAGAATTCCTATCTGTTTGCAGGTCAGAACATTCTTAGAAGACTCTAAATTAAACATTTTTTATTTATTTTTTGCACCAAAGAGATAGTCTTCACTATCACTAGCAGGAAAATCAATAGGCAATACCAAAATGTACACAGGATCTCTTGCCAACTGGTGTACATGGCATTTCTGAGAATATACATTTCTGTACCCCACAGCTATCCCCAACATTTTCAAAGCACCAGAGAAGCAACTATCGAAAGAGTTACTCCACCAAAAGTAACTAAACTGTGAGAGCAGGACTGAGATAAACAACCACAAAGGGCATGAGGTGAAGGAGGAACAATTTAGTCCTAAGACAATGACACAAAACTTCCAAATATTCTACAACAAGTGCACTGCTGGTTTTTACAAGGCATGCCAGGCCAACTGATGACTGACAAGAAAATATAAAAAGAAACTGAGTGGAAGTGCATTATCTATCAGCAGGGTGAGGGCTTGGGCAACCCTGCTGGATGGGAAACTGTGGTTCAGGGACTACACATATATATATCTTATCTTGCTACTTCACCTATTGAGCCCCCAACCAGGTTAGAGAATCATATAATGGGCAATTTTAGCCAGATACATCTCAGGTGCAAAGTGGTCCACAGTTCTTTGTATATAGCACATTGCTTTGATATATAAATAAAAAACTTGCTTCTGAGTTGGATGCAGAGGGGACAAATACACAGCTTGCTGGTCAAGGACCATGCCATAAAGAAAACAGAGATTATGTCTTTATAGAATACTTCACTACTTTCTTCTGAAATACAATGCTTTGCTATATACTCTATAAAAAAGACCCAGAGATAAGCCAACAGAAATAGAAAACTGTTTAGAAAATAAAAGTTTTTTCTTTTTTTTCCCCTAAGAGATGCTTAAAAAGATATAAAGCAGAAAGTGGACTTGAATTTCTAACTGCAAGGTAAAATCACTCAGCTTTCTTTAAGGTCAAGCTGAATGTTAAATACCTAAGGCTAGTATCTGTGTTGGTACTTGAACTAAGCTCTAACTGTACTCTTGGTGTAGAAAACACACAGGTCAGAGGTTAATAGTATCAACAAAGTAAATGACTCTCAGGATGGAAGCTCAAAACTCCTGAGTTTCACCTACTCCTTTGTCCTCTAAACAAAAATATCTCACTTACTGTGTCTCCATATATGATCTGTACAAGATATACGCCATATTTGATGTTTTCCCGCCAATCTTACTGCAAGGGGCGCTGAAAGGTAAAGGAAGCCTACTTCTCACTTTCTGTATTGATATAGGAAAACTCATTATCTGCAGAACTGAGTTTTACACTGAGAAATACAATGGATGGATTCTATGAGTCTTTCGTAGGCTCAGTCTATAAGCCTAAAATAATAGAGTCGTATCCATGGCCCATCCAACTCAGTATCTTCTAGTTGGTTCATGCATGGATGACAGAAACAAACATGACACATGACCCTCATAAATCTGATTGTCAAGCATTATAAATGGACAAGGCAAAATGAAGGTCTTATTTAAAATCCTAAATGGAGTCCAGAGCCAAGATCAGGGTGAGGCAGGAGAGGCACCTAGGACACAAAATTTAAGTAAGTGCTTACAATCAGGCAGTTGCATATTCCTGAGAGTGAGTAACTCCTTCGATTTTGAGCCCTAGTGCCTCTCCCCTCACCCTAGTTCTGGCTCTGGTAGAGTCAAATATTTAAGAAAATCAGAGGGAACTAGCAAAAGAAAAACAAACCAGGCCTGTAACTGCTGAGGCCTCTGAAGGAGAGGTGAGAGTAATAACAATACAGCACTCTCTGCCTAGCCAGTCACCTACTGGGCAATTTCTTGCTATAAGATGTTATTTCTGGAAGTTTCACAGTGGAGAAAGGAGTTGATTCATAAGCTATCTAATTAATCTTTATACTTAGAAGGGGCCTTAATACCGTCTTTTAGGTAGGCTCAGTCTCTATCAACTTATATTTCAAGTAGCCTCTTTCAGGGTTAGTTGTTGGTTTTAAGATTTACAACTGTTTTGTTTTTTCTAGTTTCCTTCTGGGGAAATCTTTGCAATCTGGTACCACGATATGGGTCAAGAGCATAGTTAGAAATCAACAGAGGATTTAGTATATTTCTTTGTCATACAATTGACACATTCCTTCCCAAGTGGTTAATGCTGAACTGTAAAATGATCAGTAGGTAAGGGAACAGGTAGGATCCCTGGTGGTGCAACAGTTAAGTGCTTGGCTGCTAATAGAAAGGCTGGTGGTTCAAGTCAATGGTTCTATGGGAGAAAGACCTGGCTATCTGCTCTCGTAAAGATTATAGCCTAGGAAATCCTATGGGGTAGTTCTATTCTCTCACATGGGGTCGCTGTGAGTCAAAAATTGAGTCAACGGCACCTAAAAGAACAACAAGAAAACAGCTAACTTGACAACTGCATCACCAAACTACAATTTCTTTCAAGTCAGTTCTCTGTTGAAACTTCAATCAATTAATCAGAAATGAACTTACGTTAAAGCTTCAGAGTAATTATAATGAGGAGACACTCCCAGAAACTTCTGCACTTCATCCATCACTGTAGCTGGATCAGTTCTCAGCTGTTGCCCATCGACAATTAGCAACTGAATTACCAAAGAAATAAACAAAAAAGAACAATGCATGTTAACTGTACAATGAAAAATGTCTACACTCTGAACTTATACAATGACAGGGTCCTGAGGGGATTTATATGCATTGCTGTTAGGCTTAGTCAGGTCATCCTCATTAATAACCTGGAACAAGAAATAAATCATCCTAATTAAATGCAGTCATGTTTTATAATCTGAGAAATACTGAAATCACTATGAAAACAAAGCAGTCATTTGAGGAGACCAAGAGAGCTTAGAAATGTGACTACAAAATCACAAATGGAACCCACGATTAAAAAAAAACCAAACAATGATTCGGTCATTCAAGCTGGAAAGGAGTGCAGTAGAAAAGAAGAAAGCTTATAATAAGACCAAACGTAACGAGATGGAGGGCATGTTAGTTGTCACATGTCCTCTCAGGAGTGACACTGAAGTTTTAACAAGTGCTTTGACGATCTATTTGGAGAAGAAGGTAAGACTTTCAGAGAAGTTGAGTGAGGACAGAAGTTCCTCAATAGACTAAGAGGAAGCATCTGCCTGTTACTCTGGTGAGGGAGAGGAGTGGAACCAGCAAGATAAGATGACGGGGACCATGATGGAAAGCCACAAAGACTGTAATGGAACCCTTCCCCATACCGTTCCCTAATACTCCATTTAGTCTCGATCAGCACTGTCCAGTTTTGTGATAGACATGTTCTACACTTGCGCAGTCTAATATGTGGCTATTGTGCATCTGAAATGTGGCTAATGTGACAGAGAAACTGAATTTTTAATTTTATTTAGCTTTAATACAAATGTCAGTACCCATAAGTGGTTAGTGGCTATCATATTTGACAGTGTGGTTCTAGACACACATGCATACACCACATTAGGTGTGACTGGATTGCTTATGCAATTCACTGTAGGGGCTGATTTTATAATTTAGGTTGATGCCAGGTAAAACAGAACAAGGAAGCCAAGAAAATCATAGGAATTAGGAAAATCGAACAAGGTGGTTTAAAAGGAAAGTAATGACACATAATTAAGCAAAACAAGATTTGTCTTGTTTGGTTAAGAGGTTTTCAAGCTTTCATCTCAGAATAAGTATCAGGGCTCTGAAGCATTTGATGCATTTTACAATCAGGAAAGATATGTACTAGAAAATAAAGCAAGGAGAATTATCCTGAAATACTGTCAGAAAGAAATTAAATAGCTTTTCCACCTCTGCTTATCTATTATTCTTTGCCATAGTCTTCATTATTTACAACTAAAGAGTAAAAGCTAGTAAATTTTTAATGGGTAAAAATTTCCTCTATCCTAGAGGCAAAGTTACGAGCTTAATGAGATTGTAACAGTGTAAATTCTTATTGCTCAGTACCTGAAAGGGGGGGAAATGAACAAGCCATCTCTCGATGTGGCTGGCATACCACCCGGGGACCAAACATCTCTTCTGCAAGGCTCTGAGCTCAAAGGGCGCACGTGGACCAGCTGAGATTACTTCGTAGAAGCTAAACTTCAAAGCTGCAGGGTCTTCATGCGATCGCTGATGCTATGATGAAAAGGTGGATAATTAAACTAACTGGAATCATAGGCATAAATAAAAAATAATCTTTGTGACAAGTCTCAAAGCTAAAGGAAGGAGTGCCTCACTGCTAAAAAGTTACTTGCTCTGCAATTAATAAAGGATGAAAATGTTTGTTTCGAGCATCAGGATTGGAAGTTACGACACTAATGGGAGTGTATTTTGAGAACTTATTTGGTAGAGGCTGAATTCTTATAGATAGAAAATTTTAACCAACTTTTTGGAGCCAGTTTCCTTAGTGTGTATATTTTATTCTGGAAGTAAACTTTCGAAGCTGCATTAATGCCCCCTTTTCAGCCCATAAGCAAACCATTTATTAAGTCCAGTGACTATCCATAATGCACAAAACACTCTATTAGTTCTGCCAAATAGTTTTGCTCCATCCAGTAATGTAGTTTTAGATTAGAAAAGCTCCATTAGGTACTTTAAATGGAGAAAACACTGAAAACTCTGACATGTACATTATCTGAAATTCACGGCTTTTATCATATATTACCTAGCATCTAAAAGCCGAGATTTTCTTATCTCATGGTGACCTTTGTGGGGAATCAGAACCATTTATTGTGCAGAAAATGCAGAAAGCAGCAATCCAAATAGGAAAGTGTTTCAAAATGGCTCAGGCTCAGGCCCAAGGGGCTCAGGAAATCACCTTTTCCTTAAATTGCCCAATAAATATTCAGGCTTAGTGGTGGGTTTGTGGATGTTTACCACATCTAGTTGGATAGCAAAGCTGCTGCAATTGGGATTCAAATTACTGCTCTACAGACTCTACCAGACTTTGTTAAGGCCTGCATTTTGCCACGGTGGAGTAATTTATTTGCAATATTTAGGACGTTTTGTTAGCTTGCAGCCTTGAGACTTCCTTTCTCAGTAAGTACTCAATTTTTCAGGGGCTAAGTGGTTGCCAAGCTCCAATCTTCTTCTTTCTCTTTGAGTCAATTAAGGTTTATTTCTCTTTTCTCCAGATACCTGGTGGAAAAAAGTAAAAGGCTCAAAATCAAATAAATCAATTTGCAATAGCTGTATATTCTGATGAAAGAAAAACGGCTCCAGGAGTTTGGCATGATTGATTAGCATGGAATTGTGGATTTTCCTGGATTTTAGTTTTCTAAGATGTCTCCAGCTGCTATTATGCAGATTATTATCAATATTTCTATTTAAGATTCTATCTGCTTCATATGACCTTCCCCACTCTGTCCCAGCCATGAAGCCTTCCCTGACAATCTCTTCCTCCTCTTGTGAACCTGTAAAACTGCTTCTGTTAAAAAAGAAAAGAAACCTTATTCTCTAAAATCATAGGTTGTCAGGAACTTTGCTGCTGGAAATCGTATCAGTGAAAATGGAGCATCCCATTTTTGCTTGAAGGATCTGAGCCGTGTGGGCGCAGTAACAGAGAAGCAGCTTGATTTCCAACCAGGTGCAGAGTTTCAGATAAGGGGTTTTTGGACACAACATTCTGCATTTTATCTTTATAGTTTCCAAGGAAATAGGACCCTTAGTCTGCTTTTCAGCCCTGACCTGCTGATAACCCCTTTCCACATAGCCCTGCTTTGTGCCTCTCAACACACTCCTTCATTTTAATCTTACTGAAATTTCTCCCCTCATAATTCCTATTATAATCCTGTCTCTTTCCACCTTGAGGGAAATGCCCATGATTCCTCTGGTATTTGGGCTCCCTTGCTGTGCCAGTTAACAAACCTAACTTGTGGTCCTGAGATTTGTCCCTGGTGGTCATTATCAGATGGACTTTATCACTCTGAACTCCCACAGCACATTGCCTGTATCTCAAGTGTCACTTAAGACTTTCTAACTTGTATGCTTGCTATTTATACGTATTTCCCAAAAAGTAGCATCCACATTTGAAAGTAGTATCCATATTTATCTGAGAACAATATTTTGCACACCAAAAACCAGTGGCCATCAAGTCAACTTCGAGTCATGGCAACCCCATGTAGGCAGAGTAGAACTGTGCTCCATAGGGTTTTCAATGGCTGATCTTTCAGAAGTAGATCGCCAGACCTTTCTTGCGAGGCACCTCTGGGTGAATTCAAAACACCAACCTTTTGGTTAGCAACTAAACTTGTTACCTGTTTGCACCACCCCGGGACTCTACTTTGTACACAGTAGGCATTAAAATTATCTGATGAATGGATAAACACATGAACATTAGGAAAGTGTGTTTTAAATTATAATACTGAGGCATGATAACTAAGGATCCTAGAGGCTACAAGCACTTACTCCATTAATTTTGTTATGCTCTCATGTTTATTTTGATGCTTTTTATTGAAATTTTCCATTTGGTAATGAAAATATCACTGAGAAATTTTTTTGGTATTATTTCTAATGATGTGTTAAAAATGTATTTGATATATAGATATTATTATTAGAGTCTTAAATTATTTCATAGTGATTGTTTCCATGCTAATTTCTAATCAGAAACATAATGACAATGAATGTTTAAGAAAGAGGCTTAGATCAGGGTTTAGACTGGTTAGGCTTTCAGGGATGAAGCAGTCTTACATTTAGCTTTGTCATTAAGATGTTTCTTGACTGTTTTTGTTGTTGTTGTGTGCTGTCAGGTCGATTCCAACTCATAGCAACCCTATAGGGCAGAGTAGAACTGCCCTATAGGGTTTCCTAGGCTGTAATCTTTATGGGGGCAGGTCGCCAGGTCTTTTCTCCAGTGGAGCCACTCGTGGGTTCAAACCACTGACCTTTCGGTTAGCAGCCAAGCGCTTTATCATTGCCCCATCAGGAGATCTTTCAGAACAAGGGTCAGCAGCTTCCCTATTAAGATGGACTGGGAACAAAGGCCTGGTGATCTACTTCTGAAAATTGGCCTGGATCACAGTGGTCTGATCTGCAACCGATCATGGGGATGGCTCAGAACTGGGCAGCATTTTGTTCTGATGTGCATGAGGTCACCATGAATAGAGGGCCAATTCGATGCAGTTAACAACAACAACAAAGGAGCACAGGTCGGCAAACTATAGCCCACGGGCCAAATTCAGCTTGCTGCCTGTTTTTGAAAATAAAGGTTCATTGGAACACAACCATGCTTACTTATTTACATACTGTCTATGGCTGCTTTTGTGTTACGACTGCAGAGTTGCAATAGAGACCAGATGGCCTACAACACCTAAAATATTTCATATCTGGACTTTTACATAAAAAGTTTGCCATCTTCTGTTTTAGAGAATCAATCATAATCCTCATCTGTAAAATTGAGACGAATAATAGCAGCATTACACGCGTTAGATGAAAAGTAATGACTTAATTGTCACAATATTCTACTTTAAAAATGCTGATATGTAGAAGCACTGATATACAACTACACAGACATACATACAACTACATAATATTTTATTTATTGTATTTTAATTTAATTTGTTCATTGCATTAAGAAAAAATGCAATTAGTTTCTCCATAGAAACAAAGACAAATTCATCCATTTTTCTGCAGTTACTGAACAACTAGCAAACTTTTGTTTTGTTATAATCCTGAGGAGGTGATTACTGCTTAAAAACCATCCTTCATTCTCCACACTCCCTTTTTATATAAGACTTTCTTCCTGCTGGATTCTGTCTGTACTTTCCTTACCTGGTACCAGGAGTATGCTCGGTCCGATGGATCAATGAGGATGGTGATGATCTTGGCTTTGGGGACCAGGGAAGCAGCTCTTTTAGGAGCTTCCTCTGAGTGGAAGTAATTGGCACTCTTCTCAAACAGAAAGTCAGTGGTGACATTAGATGGAACAGGGAAAAAATCCATATACCTAGGAAAGGAACATTTTTCTCAAAGTAAGACTGGTTTTTACCCTTGTCCTGGTAACTGAAGATGTTAAATGTATCCGACAAATTCATTTTTTTTCCCCTAAACAAAAGCATTTTCCCTTAAGGCATTCGTCCCAGGTAATTCGCAAGCGAAAATTGTCCAGAATGCTAATACTGAATTATGAAAATGTTTCTCTAAATCCTTTTTTTTTGGTTTTGGTTTTTCTTAATATCAGGAAAAAAAGGGCTGGGAGATAACAAAAATGTAGACACACAGTGATCAAACTGCAATAATCAATCTGACTGTATAAAACATATCTAGATGTAGAAATACAGAACACAGAAAAATGTGTCAACAAAAAAGAAAATCTGATAAAAACAGACGGTGTTCAGTTCAAAGGTATTTTAAAAGGATTTAGACAAAGCATTTTTTGCTTCATCACAAGAAAATCGTTTCCATTCCCACTAATGTGTTGTGCTGATGTTATAATTAACCATGAAGTGTTAAAGTGCAGAATAGCTTTGGTGTAAACATTATGTATTAGCTTAATTTTTTCTCCATTTAGAGCCACTTATGTCTTTTGTAGAATAATTATAAGAAAAATTTTAAAAATGTATAAGTATTTCCAAATATAAAATCCCATCAAATTTCCCAAGGTCAGGTCCTGTATCTTTAAGTGTGGTAAGAATTTAAATCATCAGTTAGAGTGAACACAGGGATAAACTCAGGGATTCAAATAAAACTGATTTTATTTAATGTTCCACCTGTACAACATTTGTCAAATATAACTAATTCAGCATATGTTAGTAGATGTTTCTGATGTGCCAAGATTCACCTTTTAGAGACAAAAGGGCCTTTTTAGAGAGAATATACAAATCTAACTTCCAAGGAATTTTATATTTTATAATAATAGCCCACTTTTCTTCAATTCATAAGCTTCCATGACTTTGTGCCACCAAGATAGGCTAGTTTAATAATTACAGAACAAAAGATCCATTAACATTTATGTGATGACTTCTTTTTATAGTATGTTAGTTTTTTTTTTTTTAGTCATCTCACATGATAATGCTTCTGGTAGGATTCCAGGTGCTAACATATTGCAAAGTTTGGCTTCCACGACAAAGTGAAGTCTTGAGACTTCAGCAGTAAAGAAATCATTTTATGTTTTCTGCAAATTGCCTTGTTGATGATATATCATTCTGGATCCTTTAAGGGGGAAGGAGATATACAAAAATTTCTGGAAAGTTTGATCTGCTCTGTTTTGGTTTTCATTCTATTTACAGGAAGTGTCAAATTTTCAGCTATGCCTCATATAGAAGATCACACTGGTTTCAGGGGTGCTAAGTTATCCCAAGTGTCTAGTGGTGTCCTACTTGTTCCAAGCTTGTCTCAAGCTTGCTTGTTGAGAGAGGCTCCAAAAATCACAAAAAAAGGGGCTGACATCAGATAGCTTATAGCTTCTAAAAACTGACCCACCTTTCCAGCCGCCCTCTATACCTGGGAGAGTTTAGGTCTAGAAAACCTCCACAAGCAGTTCTGGATCTTGGACCTATAACCTGTTGATTCTGGCTGGCTCTAGAGGCTTCTGGAGAAAGAAACGTTCTGATTCTTGTTTGCCTACATGCCCACATTTTTTCTAGTACAGTGACTGGCACGTATAGGCACTTAAAAATGTTTGATGAGTAAACCAGAAAATAACCAGAGGAATTTAGGTTCGAACTTCCAGACTGGGCCCTGGAAGCTCCCCAAATAGAGCCAAATTTGGAGAATATAAATTTAGGTTATCCAAAGAATCGGTAAGCAAACTAGAGTGGTATAGCAGTTAGGGGGTTAAAAGTGAACGCATGTATCACTTAAGCTTTGCTACTTCCATGAGACATAACATCTCGACAATTTTTTACTAGAAAGATATGATTTTTTTGCAATACTCTACATTTATTTGCTGCTTGGGTTGACCCTGAGTATTTCTAAGTGATTTTGCTCAAAGTCAGATTAAGACATTTAGAGGTTCTAAATGCTAAAAGGATTTTGTGGTGCTCTATGCACCACTTTGGAGCTCTCGTGGCACAGTGGTTAAGAGCTTGGCTGCTAACCAAAAGGTTGGCAGTTCGAACCCACCAGCCACTCCTTGGAAACCCTCCTAGAGGGTAGCTCTACTCTGTCCTATAGGGTCACTTTGAGTCGGAATTGACTCAACGGCAACAGGTGTGGTTTTGGTTCAGATGTACCACTCCATCCCTTCACTGCATCCCAATGTAATTAAAAATAATAATACCAAATCATAGCATAAAGTTTACATGTATTCCAAAATCAAACATTTTTCTCAGATCTTCTGATCAGACACCTTGACTATTTTATCAAAGATAAACACTTCTTATTTTTATTTGCCCTACTTTGCTTGTGCCCTAAGCCTGTGCCCGGGCTGCCTGTTGGTTTTACCCAATTCTTCAAAAAAAAAAAAAAAACAGATTCATGTATCCAGATTAGCTACCTGTGCCTGGGTTAATTCTTTAAGTGACCCTGGCCTCCGAAACACACAATCTTCAACCTTCTGGTGCTGTGGCCCCAAAGGGTCTACTGAGATGGTGACACTTCATAGGAAGGCAGAGCCAGCTGAAGACTATGGATACATTTGATTTTGTTGACATCAATGCTATAGTTATTGTCAGCAGAGAGACATTATTTGCCGTTACTATCATTTGTTATTTCTATTAATTGCCTTTTATAAACACATGTTATCAATCACAAGTGTTAAGAGATGTTTTTAGTTATAATTAAAATCTTTCATTGCTGTTTAGCTTTCTGCTTATTTATGTCAGTTCCTTGTAAAAACTGTCTAAGGGGAAGGGACTTTTTTGTTTCTATTACAGTGCCTATACACAGTACTGTTCTATGATCAGTACTTTTTTTTTTAAAGATTATTCCCATGAATATTCTTCAGTTTCAGTTCCAGGGAGTCCAGGTATTGCATTCCCCTTCACCTCCAAAGCAGTTTTTAATCACTACCTTTAGTCCTTACATTAACATTTTATTCTATTGTATACCAGCCTACAGATTTGAATCAGTGGTCAAACACCTGCTAGGTGGTTGATGGTTTAATCATTCTCGTGGTTATTATTTATTATCACACAATCAATATCAATTACTGTATAGAAGAATCAGCAGTGAAAAATATAATAGAATATATGTAATCCTAGTAGGTAGTCTAATTATATTCAATCCATTTCTTTATCTTTCCATTCAGAATTCTTTTCCATTCATCGGCTCTTGAGGGGGATGACACTTTTAAAGTTGAGATCATGCAATTTGACAATAGATGTTAATATCTACAACTCTTTATGCTAAAATAGATGCAAAAAGTTTATGTTCATGCTCTAGAATTATTACAGCAACTCCATTCTTTTATGCCATTCTCTGTCCAGCATTATACCTTAATGTGAAGACCTCTAGATGTTTTATGATTTGACTGTTAGTTTGCATCATCAATTCCTACTACTTTGCTATATTTTATGTATATATGACACTTATACATTTAATTTTAAGATAACTATTTTCCTCAGATGTTTAACATATTTCTAATTATAAAGGACAAAAATTAAATTTCTTATATCATTGATAGTTTTTTTCAGCTTTTTAGAAATATATTCATGAAATATCCAAACATATCTCTAGTTCTATTTATTTATTTATTTTTTAACCTTTTATGCCAAAGCAAAATGGAAAATTACATATGTGGGCTATAGCAACATTTATGCAAAGTGTACAAGAAGAGAAGTATGAGGATTTTTTTAAAAATAGAGAGGCATGAAATGCCTGGATAATAAGATATTTCTCTGACTTCGTATCTGTAACTACTATAAAAAATAATGCCAACTGAAATTATATGTGGGCCTCTTGAGTTAACAAGTCCCTTCAAAAACTGAGAAGGGTCTGTTATGAATAACTTCAGTGCTCTTTCATGTTATTCAACCAATTTACCATTGTACAGATAATAATTTTATTTGTGATATAAACATGTTTATGAATATTAGTGCTAATTTTATACTGTGTACAGTACATATACTTTTAGATTTATACTAATAACCCATCTTACCAATCAATCCCCCTGTGGTAGTTATTTCTATTAAAGAACTGTACCTCCTCAAAGGTTTTTGGGCTGGGGGAGTTACTAAGGATGGAAGGATGCATAACCAGGAACAAATACAAAGCTGTGGTACCTGGAAAGACAAGAGAAGTTTAGAAATTAATTGAATGAAAGTATAATTTCTTAGCATTGGCATTTCAAAGTCATTAATAAAGTAAATATTACAATGACATAAAGAGATACATCATAAGTTCTGCTTGAGTTAAATTAACCAGATAGCCAGCATTTTAAAAGAAGCAGATTCAAAAAAATGGAGAGAGTTTGGTGTGGGGAGAAGAGGCTTGTTGCAGGGTTTGGGTAAACTAGCTTTTGCTCCCAGTTCAACCACTGATTTGCTCCATGATTTCAGCTTTTTGCTTCTCTTTGTCTTAGTTGCCTTAATGGAAAATCACTTGCCTTGCTTATTTATGGAGTTTCTCTGAGGATGAAAAGATACAATGTACCTGAAAATATTTTGTTATTAGTAAAACACTATATAAATGAAATATATCATCATTTAATATGAGGTATTACGTTACCAAACTGATCCTTGGGTTTTCCTATGAAGTTCCTGCTGAGGCCTATGAAAGCTTATTAAACTCAATACAGAATCTAATCTTTCAGCAAGTTTTCTTAAGTTTGAATGTGCTTATATGCTTATAAAAAGTAGTGTTAAAAACTGTTTATATTACCCCAAGAGTATGGCCCCCAGACACCCTTTTAACTCAGTACTGAAGTCACTTCTGAGGTTCACCCTTCAGCCAAAGATTAGATAGGTCTATAGGGCTGCTATGAGTTGGAACTGACTTAACGGCAACGGGTTTGGTATAGGAATGGGCTTTGTAGTTCAATTCACCCACCAGCCCAAAAGCAATGACAAGAAGGCAGGAAGGGGCAGGAAAACTAGACGAATGGAAATAGGGAACCCAGGGCAGAGGAGGGGAGAGTGTTGACACATTGCAGGTTGGCAACCAATGTCAAAAAACAATTTGTGTATTGTTTAATGAGAAACTAATTTGCTCTGTCAACTTTCACCTAAAGCATAATTTAAAAAAAAAGTCCTTACAACCACACACACACACACACACACACACACCTGTTTAAATCACTAAATTTAAACAAAAAATTCATACTTTTACTTAGCAATAGAACTTACAAAATTTGCACTTTTGGAAAAAGAACAGCATATCACAGGTAATTGTATAGATTTGTGACTATTAAGGAGCAAGGGTGTGACTTTTTAAAAGCAAGCAATGTCATAAACTGTAAAATTAGTGTTTTATACTCTAAATTACAAGCCAAAGGGAGTAGCTTAGTCAGACCGCTACAAGAGAAAGGATGGCAGTCTGGATCTCAGTTTGCCAAAGATTTAACTATGTGCTTGCAACTGTGACTGTTTATGAGATCATACTATAAAAATATTTCTGGTCTATGTATTCAGTATCCCTAAGACAGAAATATACCCTCTAGTTTCCACTCCTCTACCCTAATGTGATTTATACTATTATATAAGCTGATGGAGCATGAACTGTTAATTGTATCACAGGTCAATAGCTAGCAATGGTGATCAGACATGGCCTTATAATACTGCACTTCTCTCACTTGGATAAATTACTGTTCTAATTTTACTTAGTAATAATATCTTGTTGCCATCTTCACACATTTTTTAGTTTTCTTATCTCTCTGGTAAGCTTTCTTTAGTATTGTACTTAAATCTATCATATCTATAAAACAGAAAAAAATGTAAAATAACTCTGTCAACAGCAATACTGTCTACAAATGAATTGAAAGAGGCAGTGCCCCTAGGTTATATCTGAGCCAAACAATGAACAGTTTATCTATCATCAGAGAGAACCATAGAGCAGGAAGCACAGTAACCTCTTATATACAAAGGAAAAATGGTCTTTATGAGCTTGACTTATAATAGTGGTCCTCAACCTTTAACACGTGTCAGATTTATCTCAAGGGCTTGTTATAACACAGATAGCTGGGCCTGATGCCCAGAGTTTCTGATTCACCAGGTACGTGTGGGGCTCAAGAATTTACATTTCTAACAAGCTCCCAGGTGATGCTGATGCTTATGGTCTGGGGACCTCACTTAGAAGAAGTATGGAAAAAAATCTAAAACTTATTGGAAAAATAAATAAATAAATAAAACCCAACCTCCATTAATTGAAATCCACAGTAAAGTGAAAAAAAGCATGGTCTTTGGAGTCAGGTACAATCCTAAGGCCAATAGTTTTATTTCTAGTATTTGCCAGTTGTGAGAACTTGAACAAAACATTATTTACCCTCAATGAATCTTAGTTTTCTTTTTTTAAAATTTTTTTTATTGTACTTTAGATGAAGTTTTACAGAACAAATAGTTTCTCATTAAACAGTCAGTACACATATTATTTTATGACATTGGTTAACAACCCCACAACATGTCAACGTTCTCCCTTCTTGACCTTGGGTTCCCTATTACCAGCTTTCCTGTCCCCTCCTGCTTTCTAGTCCTTGTCCCTGGACTGTTGTGCCCCATTAGTCTCATTTTGTTTTACGGGCCTGTCTAATCTTTGGCTGAAGGGTGAACCTCACGAGTGACTTCGTTATTGGGCTAAAAGGGTGTCCGGGGGCCATACTCTTGGAGTTTCTCCAGTCTCTGTCAGGCCAGTAAGTCTGGTCTTTTTTGGTGAGTTAGAATTTTGTTCTACATTTTTCTCCAGCTCTGTCCGGGACCCTCTGTTGTGATCCCTGTCAGAGCAGTTAATGGTGGTAGCCTGGCACCATCTAGTTGTACTGGACTCAGTCTGATGGAGGCCACGGTAGTTGTGGTCCATTAGTCCTTTGGACTAATCTTTCCCTCATATTTTGTTTTCTTCATTCTCCCTTGCTCCCGAAGGGTTGAGACCAGTGGAGTATCTTAGATGGCTGCTCACAGGCTTTTAAGACCCCAGACGCTACTCACCGAGGTAGAATGTGTAACATTTTCTTTACAAACTATGCTATGCCAATTGAGGTAGATGTTCCCCAAGACCATAGTTCCCACAGCCCTCAGCCCAGCAGTTTGGTCCCTTAGGGAGTTTGGATGTGTCTATGGAGCTTCCATGACCTTGCTTTGTACAAGTTGTGCTGGCTTCCCCAGGATTGTATACTGTTTTACTCTTCACCAAAGTTACCGCTTATTTATTGTCTATTTAGTGCTTCCCCCCACCATCATGGATTGAATTGTGTCCCCCCAAAAATGTGTGTAGCAACTTGGCTAGGTCATGATTCCCAGTATTGTTATCTGATGTGATTTCCTTATGTGTTGTAAACTCTATCACTATGATGAGATTATATGTGATCTCCTCATGTGTTGTAAAATATCACTGGTGATGAGGTTATACTGATGAGGTTGACAAGATTAGTGTCTTAATGCAATCTCTTTTGAGATATAAAAGAGAGAAGCGAGCAGAGACACATGGGAACCTCATACCACCAAGAAAGCAGTGCCAGGAGCAAAGCGTGTCCTTTGGACCTGAGGTTCCTGCGCAGAGAAGGAAGACCAAAGAAAGACTGATGACACGGACCTTCCTCCAGAGCCAACAGAGAAAGTGTTCCTCTGGAGCTAAAGCCCTGAATTTGGACTTGTAGCCTACTGGACTGTGAGAGAATAAACTTCTCTTTGCTAAATCCATCCACTCGTGCTATTTCTGTTACAGCAGCACTACACCCCCCTACCCCTCCCCTCCCTCATAACCATCAAAGATTTCTTTTTGTGTGTAAACCTTTTCATGAGTTTTTACAATAGTAGTCTCATACAATATTTGTCCTTTTGTGATTGACTTATTTCACTCAGCATAATGCCCTCCAGATTCATCCATGTTATGAGATGCTTAGCAGATTCATCATTGTTCCTTATTGTTCTGTAATACTCCATTGTGTGTATGTATCCGTTTATCTGTTCATCTGTTGATGGGTATCCAGGTTGTTTCCATCTTTCTGCTATTGTGAACAATGCTGCAATGAACATGGGTGTGCATATGTCTATTGAGTCTTAGTTTTTTTATGTGTAATGGGGAAGAAAAAACTTGGGTATCATGGTTTTATGAGGGTCAAGTAAGATAACCTATGTCAAAGTACCTAAATAGTGCCCCCCTTCATATCTCAGTAAGGTATTTTTAAAAAATTACAGCTTTATTGAGATATAATTTAGTAAGGCATTTTTTAAAACTGAAAAGAATAAATCTTTGTGGGGAAAAGAAGTATGGATATTATAGTGTGAAAAGAGAAACAGAAATTAATTCCTTTCTTACATAAATGAAAACATTCTTTTCTGAATTTCATGTTTAAGAATGGTATTAAATTATGTTATTTGCTTTTAATAGCCTTTCATGTCTGGCATTAATTAGACAAACAGAAAAAAACCAATATGATCTAATTGCTTTGCATGGTCAGTAAAAGTCATAATGTATCAGTGGTCAAAAAACTATGTAGTGGGTTCTGAATTCTATCTTTACCTTCACATGGTATTGGGTCTGAATAAACTGTCTTGTATATAACGGTGGCAAATGGCACAGGACCTGGCAACATTTCATTCTGTTATACATGGGGTCGCCATTGACCGGAGCCATGGCGGGCAACTAACAGCAACAACAATTCAACTACATAATCACAGACATGACACATTGAAATAACTGTCTGTAAAGCTTCACCTTTTATATTTTTGTCAGTTTCAACACTGAAAAATATTTGAATAACCAGGTTACTATAAGTCTATACAAAACTATTCACAAATATACTTTTGACAAAACTAATGTTAAAAATGAAGCTATTTAATTCTCGTGGAATTAAGGAGATGTTTTTGTCCAATTGAATCAATTTTGCAAAATATTGATACACACAACCAAATGATTGAAGCCCATGAGCATTATGCTAAGTGAAAGAGGTCAAATACAGAAGACCACACACTATGATTTCATTCATATGAAATTCTAGAAAAGACAAAACTATAGTAGCAGAGGAGTCCTTGAGTGGTACAAACAGTCAGCACACTCAACTGCTAAGCAAAAGGTTGCAAGTTTGAGTTCATCCAAAGAAGCTTTGAAAGAAAGGCCTGGTGATCTACTTCCAAAGAATCAGCCATTGAAAACCCTATGGGGCACAGTTCTGTTCTGACACACATGGGGTTGCCATGAGTTGGAACTTATTCGATGGCAACTAGTTGGCCGGCTACAGTGGCAGACAGCAGATCAGTGGTTGCTTGTGGCTGGGGGTGGGGGAGGGAATCCACTGCAAAAGGGCATGGAGAAACTTTTTAGGCGTACAGAACTTCTCTGTATTTTGATTCTGGTGGTAGTTACCAAACTGCATACAATTCCAAAACATATCATTGTATATTGAAAATATGTGAATTTTAATGCATGTAAATTAATACCTCAATAAAGCTGGAAAAAAATCCAATTTCTATAGGAAGTAGATAAAAAAAAATCCCTCACAAAGGTAAATGTCATATACAAATTGTAACATAAACATTTGGAAACTCAATTGAGCATAAGATGACAAGTAATAATTCTGCCATATAACCGTGATATTAAAAAAATGTCTGCATATCCAACACAACAAGGGAGGGAGCATATCCTGCAGGGCTTTCTGAAGCAAATCTGATACACAGAATACGCGTGCTTCTGAGAGCAGATGTGATCAGTAACGGCGAGGCTATGCGATGGCAGTGTGAGTTTGATGAAGAGACTTTAGTTTAAATGTTTTTCCATTTGCCTCTTGACTTTAAATAAATAAGGAAAAGTAAAACAGATAAGGACAAGAAAAGGATTTGTCATATTTATTATTGTTTTCAGATTGATATTTGCAAATGAGACTAATGGAAAATGAAATGGGCTAAAGTTTGTATACATTACACAGAATTATTCCTAGTCATTTCTAAAGAGATGAGGAGAGGGAATGCATTCACCTTAGGAAGGGGTCTGGTTGAAATGGCTGTTTTCTGTGAGGCCAGAATCTAAGGGCTCCAAATAATTTATCATGTGGAATACAGCATGAATGTCTGGTGTCTTAAAACTTCCACTGGGCTTCCTTTTAATATTGATTCTTTCAGAAACAAGAAGTTTATGGGAAAAAAAATTTAAGAATCAGTGTGGAAGATCTCTCCTGGGTATGGATAAATACTTTTCATAGCACAAAGTTTTGTTTATGTCTGGGAATTCTGCTTGTCAGACATCTTTTAGACTGTTAAAAAAAAAAGTCATCTCTGCAAGAAATAGTTTAGAAATAAACTGTATCAGGAAGATGGCAGCTTAAGAAGCTCTTTTTCTAGAAGAGATTTATTATAAAGAGTTACAGGTATTTATATCTGTCCTCCTTGACTTTTGACAAAATCCTGTCAGCTACTTTCTAAATTCTTGATTAGTTTTGATTTTAGAAATGTTAATAAAAACACTTTTCAATTAAGATCTTTGGGGAAAAAAAATTCCTAACAGAATTTCCTGCTGAATATTCACCCTATGTGACATCTATTTTTGACCTTTTCCCTTAATTAAAAAAACACTTTGACAAATGCTTAAGTACATTATTGAGCTAAGCAAAGATTATGTCTGAACACAAAATTTGTTATTTTTTATCAGCACTTCTAGGAAGTGTAAGAACTCACTGTGACAAGAGCTCATGGTTAGTTGGTTAATCATAACATAAAAAGCTCTCACCAGTTTTCTGGGGTCCTATTATCAAGAATTTTGGTAAGCGATCACAGGTTTTTTCTTTAGACCAAATATCTCTGTGGCGTTTGTCATCACAAGGATTCTAAACGAGAGAAGAATATAGAGATTTATTTATCTATTTTGTGACTGTGTCCATTGCGTGCTAGAGTTTTTCAACTTCTGCCCTTAAAAGATATCCCAGGAAACAAAGCTACGTGGCTCCATTTTAAAAATGAAGGCCTTGATATAGCATCCAAGAAGCTTTCAAATCATTCCTTTCCATCGTGAAGTTGAGTCTACAGAGGAGGTGGGGGAGGGAAGGCGTTTCCACCATGGGTAAACAGCTCATGCTGCTGAGAGTTTTACATTTTTTTCTACTACTAGTAGTTCTATGTCTTAGTTTTTTTTTTTTTTTTTCCTTCTTCTTTTTAAATAGTGAGCTTGCTGGGCAGAGACTGTGTTTTCTGCTAACCTAAAAGAAGACACACTCTCAGCATTCAATAAATAAGTGAAATATTAGGTATCACATTTTCATTCTATGTAACTTTGAGCTTTCCTGCTGTGCTTCAAAGGGATATGGATCTGGTCATAATAATACTATTTAAAGAGACAGCTGGTTCCTTTCAGCTGCCTTCAAAGGTCAGTAAATGTATATCTAAAAATGTAACTTTACAGGCTGTGATGTTAAAAAGTACTGAATTTTAGCAAAAGGGCAAAATGAGGGTGAATTACTACCTCTGGGATTCGGCTTTTGATCTATAGTACTTGAACTGACACACATTGTGCAAGATGTATCTGAAAACACCCTTTAATTCTAACTGCGAAGTGCACATTATGTAGAAAAGAGTGAAGAATTACAGTACCCTTTACTGCTATTTTCGGAGTGGTCAAAAGGGACCACCTTCTATTTCTACTCAATTAATATTGCAGATACATGTAGTTAAATAAACCTTCTGCTAAGAATGAATAATAAACAGATGCTCAGAATGAAGTGAGGGTATTCTTTTTGGCTACTGTCCTGGAAAAAAAAAATTGGTTTCAATCCTGTTGCCTGAAATAATAATGATTTCATTTTAAAGATAAGGTATTAAATTAGCAGGAAAACTGCATGTCTTTCCAGAGGTTAACATCGATGGTATTTTGTAGTGGGTAAGATTAAAAGATGCTTGGTATAATGACTGAAAAGTAACATGCAGTCTATAATCATTGACTTGACTTTGCTAAAATGTGCAGTTATTTCCCTCCTTGAGGTTATCTTTTTGTGCTCTGGAGGTAATTAACCCAAGTTTAAAGAATGGAGACAGTTTGCCGCAATGTCCATCTGTTAAATTTACTCAGTTCTACTGAAGATTGTTATTGTTTTACCATCAACTCCATCAATGACTCTCCTGTAGCATTTTACACAGTGATTAAGAGCACAGTCTGGAATTGATTCCTAATTTTACTATATACTAGCTGTGTGACCTTGTTCAAGTGGCTCAGACTTTCTGTGCCTCAGCTTTTTTCATCTGTAGAATGGGAATAATATCTGTACCAACCGCATAGAGTAGTTGTGAGCATTAAACGAATTAACATACGTAAAATGTCCAGTCGGACCCATAGTAAACACTATCTAAGTATTTGCTAAGAATATTACTTTCCCAGATCATGGAGTGGGCAATTTAAGTTCAAAGTATGTACCTGAACTTATAGGACACGAGTCAATCCTTTGGAATTCCAGGATAACCCTAGAATACTCTGAATATGCCATATCTTTGTGACAATTTTCTTTTAAGAAACTTAGTCTTTTTACTACAAAACACTTACTCCATGTTCAAACTAATCCCCAGCTGGTACTTTCAAAAGCTGCCCACATTCTTCCACTCATGTGGTTCAAAAGGTGGATATCAGTTCTGAACTCTTCTCACCCTTCCCTCTAATGTAGTTTTGGCATTAGAGATGTGGGGATGTGCTCAAGGCTTACCAGCTGGCCGCCTTCCTAACACACACCCCGCTGTCTTCTATCCTCTCAGCCTCTTACAGTCTGAAAATTGAGCTCTCATTCTTGACTGAAAACATTATATCCACTGGATTGTGCATTGAGATTTCCAAATTCTATAATTTCTATGGGCATGGGAACAGAGAATCTTGCTCAGTATGTAGAAACAATCTAAGACTACAATTCAGTAAGGAGTAATTTCTCAAATCTACTAACATGTCCAAAATGTACCTTTTTTAAAAAGATGGCTTTACTTTTCTGATTTGGATTATCTCACAGAACTACAAGATATGTTTGTAGGATTAATGAAGTAATGATTCCAAATTATTGATCCAGTCTTACCTGCCAGAGAGGGTCTTTCTGTTCAGGGAAGAGCTCAAAATATTTGTGAGCCAGTTGCAGTGGAGGCAGAGTCTGAAGTCGTAGGTTGGTCCAGCTCTGAACGAAGTTGGCCAGATTAACAAATGTGTATAGCCCCAGTCGGTCATTCCCGTAGTTGGACAAATGGGTCATGAAAATGCTGATCTGAAAAAGGCAAAGATGAACAGCGCTGTAAATACAAATTGTTTTAACACTAGGGGGCAGTGCAATCACAGCAAGGCTAAGTTTTTTTTTTTTTTAATTACTAAGTAGTCTGCCCAGGCCTTCAATTCATGAAGAGTTTCGGGATTTTGGACATACCTCAAATACTCTCATTATATGAATGCACAGTAGAGAATATATTATTAGCATGATCTGATGAGCATTTTTTTCTTGAAATTTTAATATATTTTATTACAAAAAATGAGTCAAACACCTATTAGCTGCCATATACTGACGCTAGTGCAACTAGACTGCAGCTGAATAACACATCCTAGAGGTGTTGTTAGGCGGTGCAAATGGTTTGTGCTCGACTAGTAGCCTAAAGGTTGGCAATTCAAACCCACCCAGTGGTACTGTGGAAGAAAGGCCTGGCAATCTGCTTCTGTTATGATTACAGTCAAGAAAACCCTACACAGCAGTTCTATTCTGTAACACATGGGTGCCATGAGTCAGAATTGACTCAATAGCACCCAACAACAACGTCAACACATAATGGCCTCATGATATGTGGACTACTCATCATTTGAGGCATCAGGGTTCCAGGAGGTTGGAATTTTAATTTCAATCTACTTAATTCAGCTTGTAATCTAGTCCTTCAAGATTCAATGAACTGTCATTATTAACATTAACTGAGTGACCTCTGGTTTGCATTTATTAGAGGCCACAATGACAACAGGCTGGGGCCTGAGTTTTTACTGAAGTAATCATTAACCATTTTCCATCAATAACAGTCTCAAAACATTTTTCCATATTCATTTCCAATATATGTATATATTGGGAATATATTTATATTGGGGTTCTTGTGTGGTGCAAATGGTTAATGCATTGGCTGCTATCTGAATGGCTGGCAGTTCAAGTCCACTCAGAGGTGCCTTGGAAGAAAGGCTGGGTGATCTACTTCCAAAAAATCAGTCTTTGGAAACCCTATGGCGCACAGTTCTACTCTGACAGACATGGGGTCGCCATAAGTCAGAATCAACTCCATGGCAACAGGTTTTACTATTCCCAATATCTTATACCTCCTTCAAATATAGTCTTCAATGCTTAGATAGATAAAATCGACTCTTCTATGGAAGCACCTGAGCAAGACTGAATTCATGCATTGAAAAAAAAATCATAGCAAATGTGGGGAACTTTTCATAGTAAAATAAATTTCAATTAGTAGGTTTGATTAAATTGATCTGGGATGTGCACTGAGCATTTTTAAAGCTACTGCTCTAAGTGAATGCAAATAACTTTTGTCGGTCAGATGTTGACAAACAGAAATAATTCTTCTGCGTGAGATTTTCAATGGCAAAGAAAATCATTGTGGCATTTATGCTACCATAAAAAAGAACCATAAAAATAATTCATGTGATAATAGCACTTTCCTAAAATATATAATGTTATGGGAATGAATAGTAATAATGGTTATTATAATCATCATAATAATGAATATAAAAGGTTCACTCATTAAGTGGTTGAAAGAAATATTAAATAAAATTCAATGAGGTAGAGTGGTAGAGATGAGAAAAAAGGTTATATTAAGATTTGATATAATGAATCAAAAAAAAAATTACGACTATGAATAAGAAGAAATAGTAAAAGCCTGTATTCTATGGAACAAATCCTGCTGGGCTTTCCCATGAAAAGCCTCATCTGTAATCTAGAATATTTAATTGTGTTTCTATTCACTCTGCCTGAACAGATATTAATCTTAGAAGTTTCACAAACAAAATACTCTGAGGGCGATTTTAAGTAGCTCCCAGCAGAATGATACAGTAATAGATTTGATAAGGAACACTTATACCATTTTGGGTCTTTCTGAAAAATGAGACTTTTAAAATTTAACCTGGTTATGTATGTTCTACAGTCACTTCAATTCTGTGACTTATTTTTTTTACCTCCACCTCCTTTTCTTCTCCAAAGTTTATCAAAACAACATGTGATTGAGAAACTTACGAAAATCATACTTAAATTTGTAAGTTCTCTTATACTGTCTGTTAGAGGCAGTCTTTCCTTATTTGTTTTATATGCCACATTTTTTTTCAGTGTAGCAGAATATTTCAAGATGTCTTTCTCTTAAAAGAAAAACTTTAATACAATGTAAAAATATATAAACACACATATGTATTTTTTTTTTCTTAACCTGGTTAGCCACTAGTTCAAATTTCTTGCTTTATTTTTATGAAAGATTTATAGATACATGTGCGTCCACATTTCACTTGAATAATATCTACAATGGAAAGAAAATCGAAAACTTAGAGGTCCTGTGTGACTTTCTGATACTAACACATTTGACCTTCCTTTGAATTCTCTTTCCCACCTTGGAAAACATATTCTGTGACAATCAAACCAGAGTACTACTTTTCTAACTGCATGACTATAGAAAGTAAAAACAGTCACTTTCTCTGATAGACAGAGGAAACCCAAAATGAGTTATGAGCTAGTTAATAACATTGCTTTTGCTGAAACCCAACCTGATTTGTAAGGATCGAGATGATACTTACAAGGTGTTGAACTTACTCCTGTCAAAGAAAAGCTTCTTAGCCTGCAAGCATGGAACCTTTCCCAGGCTTTCAATTCTGTTTTTGTATATCCACTTTAGCATAATGCAAAGTGCACTATGAGTAAAAGGGCTATTTCAAAGTGATTTTTTTTTTCTTTCCTAATGCATGCCACCTCATGCCACTTTTAAAGTTGAGACTCAAGCCTGGGATTTTGTTTTGTGCTTCTAAAGGAATACAAGACCAAAGGGAGTATAATTTGCCAGGAAATAAAACATTTTAATGTCTTTTAAGACTATTTCTTTTAGTGAATCACAATATTCTCTCTTGCCCTGCAATATAACATATCTTTTGTTTAATATGGAACCTCTTCAAGTTTTCTTTAGTATTTTTAAGTTATGAAACTATGCAGAACAAGCAATGGGACTAGCAAGAACAAATATATAACTGGAATGTTGCAAGCATTTCTTCCTTGTCCCTGTTCTGACCTATGACATTTATAATGTCACTCCGTCTCTTGGCAATTCTTCACCTTACAACAACTTCTGCACACTATAGAAAGAAATGAAGAAAGCCTGTAAAGGTTGTCAGTTCAGAGAAAATATTAGTTTTTTCATAAAGGGGATACCTTTATCATTTTTAAAATGCTTCTCAACTGAGGTTTTTAAAAAAAGGATAGAATGGATCAAAATAAATTATCTGTATTATACACGGAGGTTCCAATGAGGAGAAAAATACTGGAAGAAGTTACAATTGCATTTCTACAACAATGTTTTTTTCTATCAGCATGGTAAAAGTAATTAACTGTTACCAAAAAGACTAATTAGCTGCTTAAAACTCAAATCATTATAAACACTACCAAAGGTATAAACTTTATTATCAGCTGAAAAAAAATCCTTCCTAGCCTAACAGACGTAGACATATATAACAAGATACTTATTTATGGTATTTTTTTCTGTAAAAGGCAAAAGGTAAATGTCAAATACCGTACACACTGGTACTCATTAGAAAGAAACAGATATAATTGGTAAAAATTGTAGCTAAGAGAAAGATATGGGAAGATTTATCTACATTTTTCAGCCCCAACCATGCAAATCCAGTAAGTTCCAGGTATGGGGAATGCATGAATCACTACCAAGAAGAATAAGGAGCAAAACGTGTCCTGGTGCAAAAACAGTTCATAATGCAGCAATGCAGCAATTATTGTCTTTCTTTTGAGAAGGTGAGGGAAACGGAGAGGGAATAAGAGTATAAAAAAAGTATGTTAATTATAATTTATTATAAATTATGCCATTCAGGACCATGCAGATTAGTTCAATCCCACAGATGTTTTCCTGATCATGCTGCTATGTGCAAGATGCTCTGCCTGGTTCTGGGGGTACAAATGTAAGTATGATGCTTTTATTTTTTTTCCGTTTTGTTCATGAAAAGATTCAGAATTCAAAAGATAGAAAAGGGTTTACAGTGGGAAGTCTCCCTCTCACTTCTGTCCTTCAGCCAACCACATTTTTTTTTTTTGTATTCTTCTAGGTGGCCAAAGATTCAACAGCTTTAGCATACATACTGATCACTTAGGAAGCTTTTCAGAAGTTCATCACATTCAGAGATTCTGATGCCCTAGGTCTGGAGGGGGCCCTGGTACCTACATTTTAAAGAATCACCCATAGTGATCCTGACGCAGGCGCCATGGAAAGACTCTGAAGAAAACTGTCTGGACCCATTGTTTATTCCCAGAGAAAACACTGAGTTCAACAAGAGTTACTGGTTGCTCTATGGTGGTCTTTTTGAATATATATTTAAAACAAACATGTCTTGTTAAGCTCATAAATATATTCTGATGCCCTAGACTTAGAGCTGTTCCTAGCAAAAACAAAACAAAGCAACTGAGTGAATGCTCTTGGCCATGCCTTTTGGAGGCTTCTGTACTACTGCTGACAGACGTGTGGAGATGCATGAAGAGGGGATTGGAAAACACCTGTGGTTCACATAGTGTTGTTAGCTGCTGTCAAGTTGGTTCTGGCTCACGGCGACCTTATGCACAAATGAACAAATGAACAAAACACTGCCCAGTCCTGCACCACCCCCATGATCAGTTGCAGACTGGACCATTGTAACCCATGGGGTTTTCAATGGCTGATTTTTGGAAGTATATGGCCAGGTCTTTCTTCCTAGCCTGTCTTAGTCTGGAAGCTCTGCTGAAACCTGTTCAGCATCACAGCATCTCACAGATTCCACTAACATGACATGAATGCATCACTGCGTGTGAGGTGCATTGGCCAGGAATAAACTGAGTCTCCTGATGGAAGGTGAGAATTCTACCACTGGACCACCTATGCCTCCCTCATGTAGTTCATGTAAATGTGCACAGTTGGTGCCTAATTCCCTTTCAATCCTAGGTTTTTATCAAAGCATAATCCTTCTCCATTTCCACATATACCTCTCAGATGCATATTATAATTTCTTTATTTAAAAAGTCTGCCTTTCCTGTTCACTTTTACTTTATTTCACTGGCATTAAAGGCTTGCGTGTTAGAGGACAGCACATTGTGATTTGCTTCCTGGTCTTCCTCCTTGACTTAGATCCTCAGACTAGAAATACTCTTTAGGGATATAAAGGAAGCCAGTTTATTTTTATGAGACAATGTTCAAACTCCAGACACCTTCATTTTCATCATCTTAAAACCTAGTTAATTCTACAACTGTCAAGATTGCACTTCATCAAATGAGCATGTCTCATTCTGCAAAAAAAATAAAAAATTCTGAGCAGAAAGGATAGTCTAATGATGCTGGACCTGAGCCTTTTATTCTATAATTTCCTGGTTCAAACCTTTTAATAATTCCTCACTGCCTTCTGAATTATATATAAAGTATAAATTCAGGGTATTGTCGTCAGTTACAACACAGCAGCAGCTTACCTTTCCAAACGTGCTCCCCAACTTTCCCTGGACTTGCCTACACTGTCTCTGTTTATGCAGTTTCTTCTCTCTAGAATACACAGCCTCACTTTTCTGCTTATCTAAATCCTATGTATACAGAACACCACCTCCATTTTTCAGATCTCTCTAGCTAATGCACTCTTTAAAAAAAAATTGAGCCCCAGAGCACTCCAGTTTTGTCTTTCTGACATTTTCTTACCCTGGTTTGTATTATGCTGTTTTGGTCCTAGTTCTGTTCTTCCTAGATTGTACGGTAAGTTCTTTGGGGGCTGGCATGAGGCCTTTTCAACTTTATTCTCTTAACTATGATATATAGTATGTGCCCTGAGGAGTCCCTGGGTGGTGCAAACAGTTAAGTGCTCAGCTACTAACCAAAAAGTTGGCAGTTCAAACCCATCCAGAGGCACCTCAGAAGAAAGGCCTGGTGATCTACTTCTGAAAAATCAGCCACTGAAAATCCTGTGGAGCACAGTTCTACTCTGTACACATGGGGTCACTATGAATCAGAATCAGTGCTATAGCATGACAACTTGGGTTTTTTCTTTTCCTGTGTGTGTGTGTGTGTGTGTGTGTGTGTGTGTGTGTGTCTTTTTTTTTTTTTTAATGTGCCTTGAGTTTACACCAATAATCTTATTTGTAAAGTTGGGGAATCCAAGGTCATTTTTTTTTTTCAGTGCTATTCACCTTGATAATTCTTCAACACCATTCTAATTGTAGACTTCCTCAATGATTTGTTCTAGTCTCCTTTAACTTTATCCCCATTCGCTCTGCGCTCCTCTCCCTGAACTTGGTCTTCCCAGTCTACACTGACTTTCTTACTGCTCTCTTCCCTGTTTACTGTGAAACTTCATTCCTTTGTAAGTAAATTATATCTTTTATGTCTCTGACTTTGGCCTACACAGTGGTTAAAAAAGTGGGCTCTGCCATCTACTGGTTCTGTGATTTTAACTTATTTAAATCTCAGTGCTTAAATCTATTTATCTAAAAGAACAAAAGGCTAGAATAACTACCTTACGGGGTTGTTCTGAGGAATAAATGTGGTAAATAAAACATTAAAGCACTACCTGGCACATCGTAATTGCTTAATAAATGACAACTATTTATTATTGTTGTTATTGATATATCATTATTATTTTGGAGGAGTCATCATTTGTCATTTATAGCTTCCTTCCAGGAGCTCATCAGCCTTACCTAGACTTCCATCTCTTGACCCTCTCTGTTTCTGCATCTTTCAATGTTCTTCTAATCACTCTTCTTCCTTTACTAGGCAAAACTCTATGGCCAACTATTTGAATTTCTCATCATCACCCACAGTGTCCCAAATCATCTTTCTGCTTTTAATTGGAATCCAAGCCTTTGAACCAATTTTGCCACTGAATTACTTCATTTCCACATATGGACTGTTGAGCACAGCTAGAGAAAAACCACACAATGGGAGCTATTCATGTCACATAAACATACGGTACCCAATCTTAATGGAACCCTCAGTGCTATTGGATATTCTTTTTATTCATTTTTTGTTAACTGGCTCTTCAGTAGCTATTTCAAATGTTTCATCCTTCTCCTGAGACTTCCTGCTCAGTCTCCACTCTCTGTAATTTCCATAGGCAATTATCCCCTAATTAATGGAGAATGGTCATCAGACAGGGACTCTTTCAACTTCCTACCGCTCCCCACATACATTTGTCTTTTTCAAATCCCTCCTGACAAATGAGAACATGGAGGTGTTCCATTTTGTATTCAAGACTAATATGTCTCCCAGTGCTTTTGATCCCATCTGCTTTCAACTCCCATGAGATGTTATTCCAACACTTACTCCTTTGTTGTTCTCTATTTTCAATCCCCTCTACTGGGCCTTCCCTAAAACCTGAAAACATGCTCAAGTCTCTCCTACCTAAAGCAATCCCTTGCGCTTTTTTCTTTTCTAACCACTGTCCTTCGCAGCCAAGTTCTTCAAAGAAGCAATGTTCAGGTGCCATCTTCACTCCTCACCTCCTTTCACTTGGAGCCCGAGTGGTGCAGCAGCAGTTAAGAGCATGGCTGCTAACCAAAAGGTCAGCAGTTCAAATCCACCAGTCCCTCCTTGGAAACTCTATGGGGCATTTCTACTCTGTCCTATAGGGTCACTATGAGTTGGAATTGAGTCAACAGCATTGGATTTGGAGGTTTTTTTTGTTTTTAATCTGGCCTTGTGCCCGCTACTCCACTGAAACTGCCTCAACAAAAGTAAGCAACGGGCTCCTGACTACCTAATCCAATGGGTCCTTGGTAGTCTTTATCTTACCTTATCAATCTGCTCCATTTGACACCATTGACAACATTAAAAATTTTCTCCTTCCTGGACTTTTTTGAAATTGTTTTCTCTTAGTTCTCCTCCATCCATCTCCTTTGCTAAGTCCTCTTTCTCTACTTTCCCTTAAATAGCTGGTGTCTCTCAGGATTTTATTCTTTACATGCTGTCCCTAGGTGGCCTTCTCCACCCCCATTATTTCACCCTCCTGATTTCCAAGTCTCTAACTACAATCCATATCTTTATCCTAAATTTTAAACGTGAACCTCTACATGTCTGGTTGACATTTTTACCTGAATTTCTCATAGTCAGCTCACTTTAAACATGACTAAATTGAACCCATTATATATTTACACTAGAGTGTAATTAAGCTCTAGAAGATTGAGGACGTCATTTGTTTCATCATTGCTAGATTCCTAGCACCTACTCAGCTAGATAATAACTATCACATAGGAGATACTTAGTAAATAAATATTTGAATGAATGAATTTTTACACTGAGATCTTTCTTCGTGTTCTGTATTTTGCCTAAAGTTACTATTTTTCATATGATCATCCAATCAAAAACTTGAGGGTATTCCAATCTTTTACCAGCTCCTCATTTCTTATTAAACTGATCTCCTAGTTTTGTCAATAAAGCCTCTTGAATGACTCAAATCCATGGCCTTCCCTCTACCCCTATTTGAATTTGCTTAGTTTAATACCTCATTACATCTTATCTGGACTCTTTAAAAGCCTTCTAACTAGTTTTCCTCCTTCCAGTGTTGTGTTTCTCTAATCTATCCTCTAGAGTAATGCTGTCCAATAGAAAAAAATAAACAAAAT
>NW_004444107.1:4059466-4065697 GCF_000243295.1 Trichechus manatus latirostris | reverse complement strand
AAAATTAATTCTAATAATATATTTAATTAAATACATTAAATTAAATATATTATTAGAATTAATTTTATTTGTTTCTTTTTATTTTAGTAAAGTGGCTACTAAAAATTTAAAATTGCATATGTGGCTCACATTATAATTTAAAGGCCCCGGGTGGCGCAAACAGTTTGCACTCCACTACTAATCAAAAGGTTGGTGGTTTGAACCCACCCAGAGGCATCATGGAAGAAAGACCTGGCAATCTGCTTCTGTAAAGGTTACAGCCAAGAAAACCCTACGGAGCTCAGTTCTACTCTATAACACATGGGCTTGCCATGAGTTGGAATCCACTGTATGGCAACGGGTTTGGTTTTTGGTATTTAATTTAACCCAATATAGTCAAAATATCATTTCAACATGTAATCAATACAAAAATTATTAATGACATGTTTTACATTTCTTTAAATATTAAGTCTTTGACATTTACTGTGGTATTTTATACTTACTGCACACCTCAGTTTGGACTAGTCACATTTTAAGTGTTCAACAGCCACTGTGGGTAGTGGCTACCATACTGGACAGTGTGACTGTACAGTCTGTACCCTTAATGCTTCAAGAGCCTGTCATGGTCTAGCCCCTGCCTTTTTTTCTGCATCTTCATATCTTTCAACTTGTCTTCTTTTGCTTTTCATTGCAGCAAATGCCTCCATGCATTCATATATGTTATTTCTTCTACCTGGAATACCTTCCGTCTCTTTATCCATCTTCTAAACTCCAACGGACCATACATGCTATTCGAGCATAGGTGTTACCTTCCATGATGCTCCCAGGTTAAGATGGCCACACTCACGTTTGTATTTTCATTGTACCTTATGCTCTTGCAACAACTATTGGAATTAATTGTCTTGATTTCTTGTATGTTCATCTTGCTAAACTGTGAGCTCCTAAGAGCAGGGACCATGTCTTAATATTCTTTTAATGTACAGTTATTTGCATGGCTCATTAAAAAAATGTTTTTTTAACTTAATTTAACTGTATAACAGGCTATCAATAAGTGTTTGTCAGATCAAACTGAAGTCTGCCTCATTACAGGTAGTCTTTCAGCTATTAAAAATTACATGTTCAATGTAAAATACTTTGAAAATAAAAAAAGAGATGACAGCAAAAATTGTTCCAAATACTACCACCCAAAGGGCATCTACAAACATTTTTTCAATGTTTTATAAATACATATAAAATCTTGTATTTATATATTAAAAAATAGTATAACTTGGTCCATAATGTTTTTTACTTAGCAATATAGTTTTAACATTTTATTACAATGTTAAAATGCTTCTAAAACATACACACCTATTTTAATGGCTACATAGTAATCTATCTTATTAATCATCACAATTTATTCAATCAACTTTCTACTGTTGGTCCTTTAGGCTGTTTTTAACTTTTTACTATTTTAAACAGCATTGGATTGGACACCACTGTTGATATGTGTTTGTTTGTATCTTTGACTATATCCCTAGGAAAATTTCTTACAAATGGGTAGAATTAGTGTGTCAAACAGAATGCATATTTCAGAGGCTGGTATCTTATATGCCACCTGGCTTGGATTCAGCACTGTGGCCCAGTTCGCTGGGCTTTATTCCTATTCCCCAGCGACATGAATAGGAAGAAAACATGAAGAAGCAGTCTACTGGAGTTCATGAATGGCAACAATTTATGGTTGAGATCTGAGGAAAATTACCTTCTTCGTTTCAAATCAGTGCTTCCTTTTGCGTGATTCTCACTGGCTGGGAAGCATTATTTGGAAGTCGTGCTAGCTTTGACTATTCAGCTTTGAATCGATAACAAGCTACAGGTGGGAAAGAGACCAGATGTGAATGAGGAATAATAAGAAATAAACAGTTTATCTTTCATCAGATTGTGGAGGGGGAAATAGTTTTATAGCTCCAGATGAACTACTTGTGAGGATTTAATGAGATAATGCATGTTAAGAGCTTGATATAGCGTCTGATAACATAGTAAGCACCCAAGAAATACATATTACTTAAAAAAAGATGCAGTAAATAATTGGGTAAAATATGATAGTTAGACTCGTCTTGAAATTCTTGTCTCCAAGGGTAACCTGTTACAATTATTTGGCCTGTTCTGAAGAAGGCATATGAATATACTCTGGAGTGCATTTTGGTTCTTGCCTCAGGTGTAGGAAAAAGAAGTCAGCCATTCAGAGCACACTTCTTTTTTTTTGAGGATGGACTTTGAATTCGTAGGTGTACTGTAAATGGCCATTGTACACTCTCAGTGCTCTATTGTATGATGTTATCAATATTACATCATTATATAATGAGTTATTTTATCTACTCTTAATTTCAGAGTCTAGATGCCTCTATTTGCTCTATTTGTAAAAAGCAATAAAAATAATTCACTTTATATCATGTTTCTTCACCAGGTCATCACACAAACTCCAAATGCAATATTTGTATTGGGAAAAACTGGACTCTTAACAATCATTGTGTAACTCATACATTAAACATTTCAGATTCATGGGGTATAATCACTAAAGCAACCTTATTGCTTTAGAATCTACTCAATGTGGATGGTTTTCTCCCATCCTTGGCTAAGGCAGATAGCATGACCTCTCTGGCATCTCAGGCAATAGAAAGTTCTAATGTAATTTTAGGTTGCTAACACAGTCTTGGAAACCCTAGTGGTGTAGTGGTTAAGAGCTATGGCTGCTATGGTCAGCAGTTTGAATCCACTAGGCGCTCCTTGGAAACCATATGGGGCAGTTCTACTCTGTCCTATAGAGTCGCTATGAGTAGGAATTGACTCGACAGCAACGGGTTTTGGTTTTTTAACACAGTCTTGACTGAGTAGTTTAAATCTTCTGGTCCCAGATACTAATCAAAATGCCAAACTCATTGAAATATTAAATCTTCTCTTTTCCCCCAGCTGGAGCCTGATGCAAGAGAAAATCTGCAGTCTGGGATCCTATTCTTTCTCCGGTGTGATTTTACTCTTCTTCATGCTTAGAAACACTAAGGGATGAGGTTTCTGACCCCTTAGTGTTGGGGTGTGGGGAAGAAGGAGGCAAAGGAATGCAGGGAATTCTTACCTGACTGATTGTAAGATGATATATGTTTAAAGCTGACTCACTTACAGGTGAGTTCCTGAGTTCTTTGGAGACACCCTCCACTGGGCCCCACCAATGCAATTTTCTTTATCAGGCCAGTGCATCTCCAAGTCCTTTGTCAGGGGCCCTCTTGGGCAGGATCCCTTTTTAAAGGACCCAAGGCTAACACTGCTACTTACAGTTTCATATCTGGTTTCTGGGATTTAGGAGCCTTTGACTTGCCATTGAAAAGAGGGCACTTACTTCAGATGTAGCCCTCTCCTCTTCTGACAAAGACCTTGTAAGCCAATCTCTCTCATGCTTTAATTTTATCAGTCATGAGTGAGACACCATGCCCTCACCTTCAGGGAACACAAACCAAGCTCTCTGATGGTTCCAATGGCAATCGTCACCACAGAATTGAATGGCATGGCAGGCACTTGCTCCTCTGTTCTCCCATGGGTTGAGGGGCAGTGGGGCTCACGCTTACCACATAGCACAATTCTTTCTAAAAATCTTCCTCACAAATTCTCCTTAATATCCAGAAACTTGATATTTTCATCCTTGGTGTTGGGTGAGACATCGAAATTTCAGCATGGTGGTTGGTCCCTCTTGCAACTCATTTTGGTGGCTACTATCTTTCATATTTTTGTGCTATTATAATTGTTTTATTATAAAAATTACTTCTATTAATTTTGTCATCTTCTCCAATGGGATAAAAAATATGTCACTTTAATCTCTAAGGCTTAAATTCACTGAGTACTGTTTTCCTACCTGGCTTGTACCTTAGTCATCATTGAAGGATCTCAAAGGAAAGCTCAGTTGCAAAATAATTTGACAAAGGGATCTTAACATTTTGAATTTAGGATCTGGTAGGCTTTAATGGAAATCTGGAAGGGTGAATCAACTGCTTTCAACTAGGGACAGGTTTTAAAGGTAGAGTGATGAGGTCAATGTAATTCAAAGCAATTTACTTCGAGCAGTTCGTCTTTTTTATAACATTTATGTCTCTCAATTTATCTGGCTATACACTCAGCACTGCGAGTTCAGTCCTTTTATTACAAGCTAATGATTGATGACCAATTAACATTTCTGCTAGGTGCCAGAAGAAGTAATACTATTGGTTTAATGCACTGTCGTTACTTTAGCTGCCAAACAAATGTTTACATGCCATAAAAGTGTCTCCAACTCTCAGACCACGAATTTTCAATTAATTTCGCATTGTACACCTTGTGCGTGCTGTTCTGATCTTGTCCCTGCATTACTTTGAAAGACCATGTTGCAGTTATTTACAGACCAGACAGCAGCTGTTCTTGCTCCATTAGACTCACAAAGTGACAGAATAATGAATATAGTTGCAGCTTATCATACATTTAAAAATGATTAAGAGAAATCCCCTTTTAAGCAGTAATGTAACACAAAGGTTAGATTCAATTTTTCAATGAAAACATCTTTGTTTTCTCTCAAAAAACATTTTGCTTCTTAGTTTTAAAGCACTGCCTCCACAGGTATAATAAAGATATAGAGAAGAAATCAAATCAGACATACCTACAGGTGTTTAGTTTAATCTGAAAAGCCTGACAGAATTAAAAAAAAAAAAAAATCCTTCAAGAAAATGGGCTCACATGAAAATTTAATCTTGGCTCATATGTGAGTGAATTAAATTTAGATAACCACAATGAACAGCTGTATCACCAGGAGGCTTCAATTAATTGTATTTGCTCTTAAGGCTGAATTCATCCTGGTATAGGGAAAAATCAACATACCAAACAAGTGCGTGAAGGAAAAAAAAAAAAAGCTAAGTTTTTAACATTTCTAAATATTTAGCTTCCAAATATTAAAAAAACATGTAACATTTTATCTTTATTTATCTATTTTTTGAAGATAACCCTTCTAATAAAGTGGTTTGTAAAATATAGAAAGATTTTGGAAGTTGCAATTTAGTACCCACCACGTGTCTGTCAGTTTGTCATACTGTGGTGGCTTGTGTGTTGCTGTGACGCTGGTAGCTATGCCACCAGTATTTCAAATACTAGCAGGGTCACCCATGGTGGACAGATTTCAGCAGAGCTTCCAGACTAAGACAGACTGGGAAAAAGGACCTGGTGATGTACTTCTGAAGAAAAAAAAAGGCCAATGACAACTTAATGGATAGCAGTGAAACATTGTCTGATATACTGCTGGCAGATGAGCCCCTCAGGTTGGAAGGCACTCAAAATAAGACTTGGGATGAGCTCCTGCCTCAAAGTAGGGTCAATTTTAATGACGTGGATGGAGTAAATCTATCGAGACCTTCATTTGCTGATGTAGCATGATTCAAAATGAGAAGAAACAGCTGTAAACATCCATTAATAATCGCAACGTGGAATGTATGAAGTATGAATTAAGGAAAACTGGAAGTTGTAAAAAATGAAATGGAACACTTCAAGGTAGGTATCCTAGGCGTTAGTGAACTGAAATGCACTGGTATAGGCCATTTTGAATCAGATGATCATATGGTCTACTATGCCGAGAATGACAAATTGAATAGGAATGGAGTTGCATTCATCATCCAAAAGAAAATTTCAAGGTCTATCCTGAAGTACAGTGCTGTCAGTGATAGGATAATATCCAAAAGCCCACAAGGAAGACCAGTTAATACGACTATTATTCTAATTTATGCATCAACCACTAATGCCAAAGATGAAGAAATTGAAGGCTTTTACCAACTTCTGCGGTCTGAAATTGATCAAACATGCAATCGAGATGCATTGACAATTTCTGATGATTGGAATAGAAAAGTTGGAAACAAAGAAGAAGGATCACTAGTTGGAAAATACGGCCTTGGCAACAGAAACAAAACTGGAGATCAAATGACAGAATTTGGCAAGACCATTGACTTATTCATTGGAAATATCCTTTTTCAACAACATAAATGGTGACTATACATGTGGACCTTGCCTGGTGGAATACACAGGAATCAAACGACTACATCTGTGGAAAGAGATGATGGAGAAGCTCAATATCATCAATCAAAACAAGGCCAGTGATACAAGGAAAAGATTAGTCCGAAGGACTAATGGACCACAGCTACCAAGGCCTCCACCGGACTGAGTCCAGTACAGCTAGATGGTGCCTGGCTACCACCACTGACTGCTCTGACCAGG
>NW_004444107.1:4044150-4058856 GCF_000243295.1 Trichechus manatus latirostris | reverse complement strand
AAAAAAAAAAAAAAAGACCAGTGGCCAACTTTAGAACCGACCATCAGTTGCTCATATGCAAATTCAACGTGAAGCTGAAGAAAATAAAACAAGTCCACGAGAGCCAAAGTATGACCTTGAGTATATCCTACTTGAATTTAGAGACCATCTTGAGAACAGATTTGATGCACTGAACACTAATGACCCAGCACCAGATAAGCTGCCAGATAACACCAAGGACATCATACATGAAGAAAGCAAAAGGTCATTAAAAAGATAGAAAAGAAAGAAAAGACCAAAATGAATGTCAGAAGAGACTGTGAAACTTTCTCTTGAATGTAGAGTAGCTAAAGCAAATGAAGAAAAGATAAAGTAAAAAAGCTGAACAGAAGATTTCAAAGAGAGGCTCCAGAAGACACAGGAAAGTATTATGAGATGTGCAAAAAACTGGAGTTAGAAAACTCAACTGGAAGAACACACTCATTATTTCTCAAGCTGAAAGAACTGAAGGAAAAATTCAAGGCTTGAGTTGCAAAACTGAAGGGTTCTATGGGCAAAAAACTGAATGACGCAGGAAGCATCAAATGAAGATTAAAGGAAGACACATAATCACTGTACCAAAAAGAATTGGTTGACGTTCAACCATTTCAGGAGGTAACATATGATCAAGAACCAATGGTACTGAAGGAAGAAGTCCAAGCTGCACTGAAGGGAATGGCGAAAAACAAGGCTCCAGGAACAGACAGAATACCAATTGAGATGTTTCAACAAACGGATGCAATGCTGGAAGCGCTCACTCGTCTATGCCAAAAAATTTGGAAGACAACTACCTGGCAGAACGACTGAAAGATGCCCATATTTGTGCCCATTCAAAGAAAGGCGATCCAATGGAATGCAGAAATTACGGAACAATATATTAAATATAACTTGCAACTAAAATTTTGCTGAAGATAATCCAAAAACGGTCACAGCAGTACATCCACAGAGAACTGCTGGAAATTCAAGTGGATTCAGAAGAGGACGTGGAATGAGAGATATCATTGCTGATGTTAGCTGGATCTTGGCTGAAAGCAGAGAATACCAGAAAGATGTTTCCCTTGTTTTAATGGAAAGGCATGTATCTGTGTGGATCATAACAAATTATGGATAACATAATTTGCAAAGAATGGGAATTCCAGAACACTTAGTTGTGCTCATGAGGAATCTGTACATAGACCAAGAGTCAATCGTTTGGACAGAACATAGGGATATTGCATAGTTTAAAATCAGAAAAAGTGTGTGTCAGGGTTGTACCTTTCATCATACTCATTCAATATATACGCTAAGCAAATAATCCAAGAAGCTGGACTATGTGAAGGAGAATGTGGCATCAGGACTGGAGGAAGATTCATTAACAACCTGTTATATGCAGATGACACAACCTTGCTTGCTGAAAGCAAAGAAGACTTACTCATGAAGATCGAAGACAGTATGGATTACACTGAACATAAAGAAAACAAAATCTTCATAATTAGACCAATAAGCAACATCATGATAAACAGAGAAAATATTGAAGTTAGTTAAGGATTTCATCTTACTTGGATCCATAATCAATGCCCGTGGAAGCAGGAGTCAGGAAATCAAAGGACATATTACATTGGGCATATCTGCTACGAAAGATCTCTTTAAAGTCTTTTAAAGCAAAGATGTCAACTTGAGGACCAAGGTGTGCCTGACCCAAACCACGGTATCTTCAAATGCCTCACATGCATACGAAAGCTGGACAATAAATAAGGAAGACCAGAGAAGAAATGATGCAGTTGAATTACGGTGTTGGTGAAGAATACTGAATATACCACGGACTGCCAAAAGAATGAACAAATCTGTCTTGGAAGAAGTACAGCCAGAATGCTCCTTAGAAGTGAGGATGGGGAGACTTCGTCTCATGTACTTTGGACATGTTATCAGGAGGGACCAGTCCCTGGAGAACGACATCATACTTGGTAGAGTAGTGGTTTATCAAAAAAGAGGAAGACTCTCAATGGGATGGAATGACATTGTAGCTGCAAAAATGGACTCCAACATAGCAATGATTGTGAGAATGGTGCAAGACCAGGCAGTGTTTTGTTCTGTTGTGCATAGGGTCCCTATGAGTCAGAACTGACTTGACTGTACCTAACAAAATACAAAATAAAACAATTTAGTACAGAAATCCAGATCTGTATGTAGAGAGTTAGGACCCTAAGGAGAGAAAAAATAATACTAAAGAGTAAACACGCTAGCTACTAATGAAGTCACCTTTCCTGGGAGGGAAAATACTGGGGTTTGACTGGGCCTACGCAAGCCACATCTTACCGTTTTGACTGAAATAAGACAGCTTAAAATATAATGTTTGGCACAAAGAAAAATCTAGGTGAAGTGGTTCTTTTAGGGCTTTGCAGGGACTAGCAGGAGGTGGACCCGGATATAGGAGCCAGCTAAGAGTTAACTAAAGGCAAGATACTTAAAGGCCATTTCAGCGGAGAGGCGGGAAGACCAGAAACATAAAAGCTTCCAAACCATTGTGAGTCAGCAGAGCAGAGGCCACCTACTGCCAAAGCTGCTGCAGCTGGAGGGGCTATTTCAGCTGTAGTGAGAATACCACAATAGAGCCTTCTAACTCTAGGGATAAAAGGTGATAAGGTCACAAAAAATTGTAACTAAACCTGTTATCTATTTACAAAAATGAAGAATCTGTAGTGGAGGCTCTACATTTGACCAATAACTTATATCAGGAACTTGGTAAAGAAATTGTTAAAAAGAACTAGAGTTTATAAATGTTTCCTTTCCAAAAATGTCTACCCTTCCACATATAGTAGCCACTACCCAGAACTGCAGGAGTCCTGGTGATGCAATGGTTAAGAGCTCAGCTGCTAACTGAAAGGTCAGTGGTTGGAACCCACCAACTGCTCCGCAGGAAAAAAGACCTGGCAGTCTGCTCCTGTAAAGATTTCAGCCTAGGAAACCCTATGGGGCTGTTCTATTGTGTCACACAGGGTCACTGTAAGTTGGAGTCAACTCAATGGCACACACCACCACCACCCAGAACTTCACAAAGAGGTACAAGGAGACTTAATGGGGTTATGAAATCTGAAGTGTAGAGTCAGACTCAATGTCAAAATTTTCATAGTGACTTAAAGAAAAATTTCTAAGAATCTTTGGATACTAGTATTGCAATCAGACAAACCTCAGACACATTAGAATTCTGAAAGAACTGTAAGGGATTTTTAAGAATGGTTTCATTACACACCAACATCTAGGGCATAGTGCCTGCCTAATAAGAAAATTCATAGTAGGGAGGGTCGATGGGTAACTGCGGAGAGAGGAGGAGGCAGGATACTCCTATCCCTTCCAGCTGTGAAAGTAATTTTCTATACTTAGTTTTCTAGATACCTGTTCCATTGGAAGCTTCGTGTAAAACTCTTAGTTTGATTTTTTTTTTTTTTTTTTACTATGGCACTCACTTGTGTGACCTTGGGTCAGACAATAAACCTCCATACATTCAGATGGTCATCTGTAAATGTCGGATGATATTCTCCAAAGGCTGACGCTGTAACACGATTTATTGATTTCTTTTTCTGCTTAAAGCACACAAACCTACAGTCTTCGACTTCATGCTATGTTATAACATGGGGCAACACTATACAGTATTATGCATTCCACAAATTTCTGTTCTTAGAACTCTATATTCTTTATTAAAAAATTTCCCCATAATCAACTTATGATAAGTTATCTCTCCAATCCTGTAGCTACTATCATCCTTACTTCAGGCTTCACTGCTTTTTAAATTTATTTTGGATAGGTACTACCATTTCATATAAAATTCTAAAGGTTCAAGAGGGAATACAGTAAAAAATCTCATTCCTGTCTTTCAGTCACCTAGTGCCTTTACCGAGAAGCCAGCAACATCATTTGTGTGTGTGTATTCTTCCAGAAATATTCTATGTATTTAAAAACAACAATGTATATATATGGAACCCTGGTGGTCCAGTGGTTAAGAGCTGCAGCTGCAAACCAAAAGGTTAGCAGTTCAAATCCACCAGCTGCTCCTTGGGAACCCTATAGGGCAGTTCTCCGCTGTCCTATAGGGTCACTATGAGTTGGAATTGACTCAACGGCAATGGGTTTGGTTTTGTTTAATGTGCATAAATATGTTTCCTTTCTTTTTTAATTTTGAATCATAAATGGAAGCAAACTCTATACACAATTTTATACCGCGATTTTTTTTTTAAACTTAATATATCTTGGAGATTGTTCTGTATCAGTACCTAAAGAGCTTCATTGTTCTTACTGTAGAGTCTCTTATATGGAAGTACCATAATTTATTCAATGAGTCCTTATTCTGATCTTACGTTATTATGAATAACCTTGTATACCCATCATTTTCACTTATTTGCAAGTATATCTGAGGATTATATTCTTTGAAGTGGGATTACTGAGGAAAATTGTGCATTTGTAATATGAAAATTGTGCATTTGTAATAAATTTATAAATATTGCCAAATTGCCTTTCATAGAGACTGTACTAATTTAGACCCTCTACTAGCAATGTATAGAGTTAGGCCTTGTTATTTTTTACCTAGACCACTCTAACAACTTCCTAAATTATCTCTTCACCTTTGTTTCTCCCAACTCTAATATATACCGAATGCTAACACCAGAGAAACCCTCCTAAAGCAAAACTCCATTGCTTAGAAAATATCAGTGGCTCCCTATTTTCCACTAAATTAACCTCAGAATCCTGGTACTCAGAATCCTTGATAACACCAAACCAAAATCCACTGCTGTTGAGTTGATTCCGACTTAAAGCGACCCTTTATAGGACAGAGTAGAACTACCAAAGATGCCCATATTCTCTCTTGAGTTTCATCTTTTAGACATATATTCTCTATTCCAGATAAACTGAACCACTCCTCTTTAAAAAATACCTGTTGCAGCTGAGCTGATTCTGACTCATAGCGACCCTACAGGACAGAGTAGGACTGCTCCATAGGGTTTCCAAGGCTGTAATCTTTATGGAAGCAGACTGCCACATCTTTCTCCCACAGAGCAGTTGGTGAGTTCAAACCATCGACCTTTCAGTTAGCAGCAGAGTACTGAACCACTGTGTCACCAGGTCTCCTTTTTCAAAAAATAAGATATGGTATATTCATACCATGCAATATTATCTGGCAATTATTATTGTTGTTTTTGTTAGCTGCTGCTGAGTCTGCCCCCAACTCATGGTGACCCCATGTGTTACAGAGTAGAACTGTTCCAAAGGGTCTTCTTTGTTGTAATCTTCATGGAAGCAGTTCTCCAGGTCTTTCCTCCACAGAGTCGCTGGTGGTGGGGAATCTAACTGCTGGCAGTCAACCGCAAACTGATTCTGCCACCCCAGGTTCCTTGAACCACTCTTTTCGCAAATGCTCATGCCAGATCTGACATTAATTTCCTCTGTGCAGAATGATTTTCTACCTATGTCTTCCAGTCTAAATCCTACCCATCTTTCAAGGCTCATTTCAAATATTACCTACTTAAAGGTGAAAATATGTCAGTTCTTCATTTATAAAACAGTCCACGTATACTCGGATAAAAAAAAAAATTTCTATTATAATCAGCTTTTGGCTTAGATGCAGTTCTAACCTTTTTGGTTAAACAGCTGCCCAGTTCACAGATGACATTAAGCGAGAGGTCAGAAAGGAGACGGGTGCAAGGTTTCTAGCGTGGGTGTTGTCGAGGGTGTTGATGAGGAATATATATGTATTGAATGTCCAATATGTGGCAGGCACTGCTAAGTACTATATATTTGTAATCTTATGACTCTTCAGAAGAACCCTATGGAGGCTAATATTATAATCCCATTTTGCAGTCAGACAGGCCATATGGCTAGTAAGCAGTGGAGTTGGGATCTAATCTCAGGTCTATCTGGAAAGCCTGGACTCTCACCCACTATTCTGATATCTCTGGCAGAGAACAGCAGAAAGAAAAGGCTCATATCCTGAACTGTATCTCTGAAGACGGAGAAAAAAAAAATATATGCGGAAACAAAAACATAAAAATCATCACTGACCGGAACCATCTAATGTAGGGACAAGGGTCCCTATTATACTCAGTGGATTTCAGTAGATTATAGCACAGTGAGTTAAGCAAACTATGTGCAGAATATTCTGATAGATAAGTCAGGTAAGGGTTTGCTATATCCAGGAAGATTTCCATTCTATTTTTTTTAATGACATGTAAATGGATAAACTATTTAGATAATTAACTCAACTGTAATGTCTGCCATTCTGTAAATTGTGGATGAATTAGATGTGTGTGTGTGCCCACACTCTTTTGTTTCCCTTGGGTTTGAGTCTACCCACAGCCACGTTAGAAGAAAGGCCTGGTGATCTACTTCCAAAAAATTAGTCATTGAAAACCCTATGGAGCACAGTTCTACTCTGACACACATGGGGTCACCATGAGTCAGAATTAACGTGATGGCCACTGGTTTGGTGGTCTTTCTCATTCAGTGTCTGTGTGTCTTCATCTGCATAGATGAAAATATGCCCACTGAGAAATGGGCTTATATCACTATAAACTGGGAGATAAGGCCTGCTCAACTCTAGAGAAATGTTAAGTACATAAAAAATAGCAGTAGCTTTAAGAATACTGTTATTAAATTAAAATGAAATTAAACAAAATTAAGAGACTATTTCAAGAATTAACAGTTTTTTAGCATTAACCTAAAGTAAATTTAAAAGCAACTTTAATATAAAAAACAAACTAATCAATTGTACACAGGTACAGAGGGAGCGAGCTCAAAAACTATTAGGCTTATTGATTCTGATTTCAGGTTAACATAATAAACAACAATATGCATGTAAGAAATAATTCTGCTAAACTTGCCCGCCTTCCAAACTCATCGAATTCATTGTTTTTTAAGCTCTAAATGTTATCCAAGGAGTGCTTAATAAGAAATATACTACCTTAGAGGATTTCTGAATACAAATAAATACACATTTTATATATATTAGAATATATATAATTTATCATAAACATATAAAACATATATATATATATATATATTTGGGTAAAATCAACATTGCTATTTTTATTTTAAAAAATTATCCAAAGTAAAAATGATTACTTTAAGTATATAAGCTAACTTTAGAAGTTTTAAAACTATGGGCCGATTGGTAGGGACCGTAAGTCCCAGTTTGCTTGGGACAGTTCCAGTTTATGCCTGTTGTCCCAGTGTAATTTTTTTTTCTTTATTGCTGTAGTTTAGATGAAGTTTACATTTCAAGTTAGTCTCCCATACAAAAATTTATACATACATTGTTATGTGACCCTAATTGCTCTCCCCATACTGTGAGAGCACACTCCTCCTTTCCATCCCTGATTCCCCATGTCCATTCAACCAGCTCCTAACCCTCTCTGCCTTCCCATCTCACCTCTGGACAGAAGCTGCCCGTTTAGTCTCTTGTATCTACTTGAGCCTTAGAGGCACACTTCTCACGAGTATCCCTTTATGTCCCACAGTCCAGTCCAATCCCTGTCTGAAGAGTTGGCCTTGGAAATTGTTTTAGTTCTGGGCTGATAGAGAATCCAGGGGCCATGCTTTCCAGGGTTCCTCCAGTCTCAGTCAGACCATTAAGTCTGGTCTTCTTACTAGAATTTGAGTTCTGCATCCCATCCTTCTACTGCTCCATCAGGGACCCTCTGTTGTGTTCCCTGTCAGGACGTTCATTGGTGGTAGCCGGGCACCATCTAGTTCTTCTGGTCTCAGGCTGATGAAGTCTCTGGTTTATGTGGCCCTTTCCGTCTCTTGGGCTACTACTTTCCTTGTGTCTTTGGTGTTCTTCATTCTCCTTTACTCCAGGTGGTTGGGACCAATTGATGCATCTTAGGTGGCCGCTTGCAAGCTTTTAAGACCCCAGATGCCACTCATCGAAGTAGGATGCCGAACATTTACTTAATAAACTTTATTATACCAGTTTACCTAGATGTCCCCTGAAAGCATGGTCCCCAGATCTAAGGACCCCTGTTACTCTGTAAAACATATATTATAAAATTATTTACCTTTTTGATTTAATCCAATTCTTACTGGCTCTAATTTACTGGCATTTATCATTTTCAATTATTAAATATTATACCATTCTTGGTACAGCTGACTCCTTTTCTTGTTAAGGCGAACTGAATTTGGTAAACTTTTCTTATGTTTATAAAATAATTAAAACTCACAGAGACTATTAAAAATGTTTTTAGTTTGCACACACACATGCCATGAAGCATATTAAATAAACAATGGTGTAATATGTGAAATATTTCTCTAAAATTCAATAGTCATTTAGAAAATATACAATAGCATATGTACCACTATATTTTAATTATATTTTACTATTCTTTGGAGATGTAATTAAACAGCTATTTCCCATTACATATTTTTCTAGCATTGTTACTGCTTAAGAAAGATAGAAAACCAGTAAGATAATCTGAATATAAATTTAGTGATTCATATTGACTGTCTTTAAAATAAAGTAGAAAAGTCTTACTCATTTGCACCTCATTTCACTCGCCAATTGAATAGGAATGCAAGGGAAAAAAAAGCAGTTGATCAAGAAAAAGGAGCTTCATAAAAATTTAAAGGTCCATAGATGGCTTATTCAGCTTGCAGGGTCAGAGGGCGCAAGTGAGAACGCAGCTACATATGATTACAGCAGGTAAGTATAATTTATTTCTTTGGTACATGGAATAAAAGTACATTTCTACTAATCAATTGTGCATACTTAATGTTGTAATGGTTACAGCAGTACACTGACAGGGAATTGCCGGAAATTAAAGCCGGATTCAAAAGAGGATGTGGAATGAGAAATATCATGGCTGATGTCATATGGATCTTAGCTGAAAGCAGAGAATACCAGAAAGATGTTTACCTGAGTTTTATTGACTATGTAAAGGCAATCACCTGTGTGGATCATAACAAATTATGGATTACATTGCTTGCTGAATGCAAAGAGGTCTTGAAGCACTTACTGATGAAGATCAAAGACCACAGCCTTCAGTATGGATTACACTTCAACATTAAGAGAAAACAAACAAACAAACAAAAAACTCACAAACGGACCAATAAGCAACTGCATGATAAATGGAGAAAAGATTTAAGTTGTTAAAGATTTCATTTTACTTGGATCCACAATCAACGCCCACGGAAGCAGCAGTCAAGAATTCAAAAGATGTATTGCATTGGTCAAAGATCTCTATAAAGTGTTAAAAAACAAAGATGTTCCTTTGAAGACTAAGGTGTGCTGACCCAAGCCATGGTATTTTCAATCGTGTCATTTGCATGAGAAAGCTGGACAATGAATAAGGAAGAACTGATGCATTTGAATTATGGTGTTGGTGAAGAATGTTGAATATACCATGGACTGACAGAAGAATGAACAAATCTGTCTTGGAAGAAGTACATCCAGAATGCTCCTCAGAAGTGAGAATGAGGAGTCTTTGTCTCATGTACTTTGGACATGTTATTAGGAGGGACCAGTCCCTGCAGAAGGACATCGTGCTTGGTAAAGTAGAGGCTCACTGAAAAAGAGGAAGACTCTTAATGGGATGAATTGACACAGTGGCTGCAACAATGGGCTCAAGCATAACAACGATTGTGAGGATGGCACAGGACAGGGCAGTGTTTCATTATGTTGTACATGGGGTTGCTAGGGGTCTGAACCAACTCAACAGCACCTAAAAACAACAACAACAACAAATATTGTATATTATAGTCTGAGAAGAAAAATCATTTTTAAAAAAGATTTAGTCCCATTTTCAGTACCATCTGTAATAAAACAATTTATTAAATTATTTTGTGTCAAGTGTGTTCTCCTTACTCATAGTTCTTGATAAAATTTTGCTAAGAAAAAGAGGGAGAGAGAATTGAGGATCTGCAAAATTATAAATAGGACAGATGTTATGTGGATGGGGGTCACCTAAGTCACCACCTTGAAGTTCTTGGGTAAGTGGAAGGAGCTCCATTTGGATGAAAGCCTCTGTGGTAGATCTATGGAGGCTGGGGCCTAGGTTTCCGGGCTTCCAAACTCAGGTAAAACTCCCTTGTCCCAGACTGACACACATAGAACCCACAGATCTTCTAGCCCTCAGGTAATCATGTAGGCTTAACTGATGAACAATTAAGATGATGGGAAAATGGATTTATTTTAGCTTCATTTTCATCTGAAGCCCAAAAACAATAGCTATCAACTCTTATATACCAGAGTGAGATCCCAGACTACTGGTACAGGACTTGTTAAGGAAGTAGTGAAAAAAACCTTTGACCATTCCTGTACTTGAGGACATGAAAGATTCTTAATAAATACTGAAGAGGTTTAGGGAGTTTAAGGAACCCTTGGTGGTGCAGTGGTTAAAGTGCTTGGCTGCTAACCAAAAAGTTGGCGGTTTGAACTCATCAGCCACTCCACAGAGAAAAAGAAGTGGTGGCAGTGTGCTTCCATAAAGATTTACCGCCTTGGAAACCCTATGGAGCAGATCTAATCTGTCCTATAGGGTCGCTATGAGTCTGAATCGACCTAATGGCAGTGGGTTGGTTTAGGGAGTTTAGAATTTGGAAGATTTATTTTATGAGAGTTGTCAGTGTATTGTGAGTATACCTCCTTCTGATTCCTATGGAAGAAGGGGGAGCTATTTCTTCATCTCAGGACTATTAAATGGCAGCCTCAAGGCCACATCAAGAGATTGATACGTATTTTTCAGAGTTGGTTAAGGAACTGCAGCCATATGTGTGTGGGTGTGCAGAGTCTCTGGCAAACCCACATAGACAACTCCATCTTCAAACTCTGAAGCTGTAAAAACCATAAAGCAACACAGGGGAGAACTAGTTAAATATTAACTTTATTCTGCCCTTACCTCTCCTCCTCTTAGACCCTTGACGGGTCAGAAACCATTGTGAACCAGAGGTATAAGGTATAGAGACAAAGTCTACCAGTCCTCCTTGCAGCCGCTGGAGCTGTAGGATGGAAGTAGAGGTTAAGAGAAGTCTTAACCTTGAATTAAGTTCAGTACTTACAAGACTGGATACATTAGTTACTGAATCAAGACTTATTTCATCACTAAAGTGACTGGATGAGTTTTTATTATCTGAGAATAACCCAGAAAAGTTATGAGACTTACTTGAGATTTTTTTCTAGGGAAGGGAAGAACTAGATTTACAGAGTGGCGCATGAGAATAGTCATGAGGAAAATAATAAAATTGCTTTATTTTTTTCAATGCTGGTCTTGCTTATTTAAACCAAGGATATAAACATATAGACCATAGTCACAGGCTGAAGATCTTACTTTCTAGATAATTATTTAAGTCTACTTGAACACGAGACCTTTCTCTCCCTTTCCCCGACCCTCCTACCAAACTCTCACAGTCAGTCAGGTGGCTGAAATTACATTACTAGTCAGTATGACAGAACAAGGTCTTACAGTAAGATTTAATTTAATAAAAAGCAATTTTTGCAAACCTCCATTTGTAGACTACTATTCATATGTGATTCACATTTTCTTATGTAGTTACTGCTAATCCTGTTAAAAATATGACTAGATATTTGTCAGGATACAAGAGCCATGGGTCTCTCACATTTCTGCAAGTCTTACTAACAGAGGCACTGATTACCTTTTATCTAGGCTACCTTTTCAAGAATATTTATAAAGTGAAAAGCCTAGGAAGGCAGAAATAATGTAGGAGCCCTGGTGGTGCAGTGGTTAAAGCAACTGACTGCCAACTGAAAGGTCAGTGGTTTGAAACCACCAGCGGCTTTGAGGAAGAAAGATGTGGCAGTCTGCTTCCAAAGAGATTTACAGCCTCGGAAACTCTAAGAGGCCCCTATGAATGGGAATCGACTCGATGGCAGAGGGTTTTGGGTTTGTCGGAGCAAAGGGCAGGTTTGTTTATTTTTCAGTGTGTTTTTGTTGTTGCTGTTAGGTGCCGCGGACTTGATTCCGACTCACGGCGACTCCATGTGACAGGCTGTAACATTTATGGGAGCAGATCACAGGGTCTTTTCTACCTCAGAGCCATTAGATGGCTTTGAACTGCCAATCTTTTGGCCTTGATAAATATTGAAGAGGTTTACTGAGTCCTTAACCTTTGCACCACCTTACTTTTCAGCATAATAAATGTCTCTTTCTGGGGCAAAGGTCAGGCAGGCTTACTGCCCAAACTCTCACAATCGGTCAGGTGACTGAAATTACATTTTCAGTCAGTATGGCAGAATAAGAGTTTACAGTAAGATTTAACTTAATAAAAAGTTTTGGGTTCCCTAAACTTGGGATTCCTCTTCTGTAATCCACCCCACTGTGTGCAGAGATCATCTGCCCCTCTTTACTTCTCTTGTGGGGCTTAGAGAACCAGTGCAAATGCCGATACTCTGGCTTTTGCTGTGAGTAACGACATCCTTTGTCTTTAACCCAAGAATCTCATGCCTTCTGCCAGCATCTATGAACTGGCAAGCTAATCTGTTAGCTTGCAAGTAGGTAAAATCATAGTTCATGACAATATTAAAATCACACATCTAGATTCTGACTACAGGTTTGCTACATGTGTGAATAACATGTATAATACAATTCTTAAAGGGAATTAAGCCTTTTAAATGTAATTTAGACCCACAGAAAAATGCTTTAAAAAATTAAAATAGTCTGTTTAGTGGGTGTGTTGACAGTTACTCATCTGCACATTGATTATCCAACTTTATTTCTCATTATTCTAAAGTATTAGATTTCCACTTCAGTCAGGCCCCTCCTGACTCCTCTGAACACTAAAGATTATACCTTCTGCAGATGGATGCTCTCTCCATTTCTTTACCTAATTGAATCAAATCTTCCCTTCTTCATCAAGACTTCCCAAGGCTCATATGCTTCCTTCTTGAAGATTCCAGTAGCACTGTGTGTTGCAGCCTTGATGTACTTCATAATCTTGATCCAGGATTTCATCTACTCTAAAATACCCATCACGATCTGAAACTGAGAATTTAAGTGATAACTGAAGAGGCAAACTCTATTCATTTTCTTTTGTTGAAAACATGCATTCACTTTAATTTTTGTAGTGGAAAATCCCATATGGTCTTGATGTTTTTCTGTAATCTTACACTAAATTAGAAGATAGACTGACATTGATTGAGAATACTGAGATTGAAATAAAAGAATGTTTTAAGTGTTCTTAAAAGGAAACTGATAAAAGCAATAAACCGATGATTTCATTAAGGACAAGAAAAAACTTAGTTGCTTGTGCCTTTGATTTGATGATTAATTTTACAGAAATAACTCATGTTGCATAGCACAGAGGACTGTGAATAATCCTCATGCCATTTTTATGAGAAAGAAAATCTGTGTCTATCCTAGGAATCCAATCCTATTTCCCAGGATTCCTCAGAATGGCATCTCTAGGGGAGTGAAGAGGGTGCTGTCTTCATGGGGTGACACTGCCAGAGGGGGTGACACCAAAATTACTCTCTATAAAACTATTCCCGTAGTTAGTTATAACAACAAAAGTATTTTTCGTAAGCCCAGCTTACATGTATCCAAAGCTAAAACTTTATGCTAATTTACTTTTTGAACCTTCTAATTCACTCAGACTCAAAATGAGAAGAAACAGCTGCAAACATTCCTTAATAATCGAGATGTGGGATGTACGAAGTATCAATCTAGGAAAACTGGAAATTGGAAAATGAAATGTAACTCATAAACATCGATATCCTAGGCATTAGTGAGCTGAAATGGACTGGTATTGGCCATTCTGAATCAGACAATCATATGGTCTACTATGCTGGGAATGACAATTTGAACAGGAATGGCATTGCATTGGTTGTCAAAAAGAACATTTCAAGATCTATCCTGAAGTACAATGCTGTCAGTGATAGGATAATATCCATACACCTACACGAAGACTACTTAATACAACTATTATTCAAATTTATGCACCAACTACTAGGGCCAAAGATGAAGAAATTGAGATTTTTACCAACTTGTGCAGTCTGAAACTGATCAAACATGCAATCAGAATGCACTGATAATTGCTGGTGACTGGAATGTGAAAGTTGGAAACAAAGAAGGATCGGTAGTTGGAAAATATGGCGTTGGTGACAGAAACTATGACGGAGATTGCATGATAGAATTTTGCAAGACCAACAACTTCTTCACTGCAAATACCTTTTTTCAATAACATAAACAGCGACTATACATGTGGACCTTGCCAGATGGAATGTACAGGAATCAAATCGACTACATCCGTGGAAAGAGATGATGGAAAAGCTCATTATCATCAGTCAGAACAAGGCCAGGGGCAATATGCAAATTCAAGTTGAAACTGAAAAAAATTAGAACAAGTCTACAAGAGCCAAAGTACAACCTTGAGCATATTCCACCTGAATTTGGAGACCATCTCAAGAATAGATTTGATGCAGTGAACACTAATGACCAAAGACCAAATGAGTTGTGGGATGACATCAAGGATGTCATACATGAAGAAAGCAAGAGGTCACTAAAAAGACAGGAAAGAAAATACCAAAATAGGTGTCAGAAGAGACTTTGAAACTTGCTCCTGAACATAAAGTAGCTAAAACAAAAGGAAGAAATGATGAAGTAAAAGATCTGAACAGAAGATTTCAAAGGGCAGCTGAAGAGGACAAACTAAAGTATTATAATGACTTGCAAAGACCTTGAGATAGAAAACCAAAAGGGAAGAACACACTTG
>NW_004444107.1:4036768-4043900 GCF_000243295.1 Trichechus manatus latirostris | reverse complement strand
AGAGAGAGAAAGATTTATATCAAGGAAACAGCTCACACAATTGTACAGACTGGAACGTCCCAAGTCTGTGGATCAGGATAGAGGCTTCTCCTGATTCACGCAGCTGCAGGGGCTGGTGAACCTAGAATTGGCAGGTTGGAGAGCAGGCTCTTGTTCACAGGCTGTGAAGATCAACAAATCCCAAGACTGGCAGGTAAGCTGCTAGCTCAAGTCCCAAGAACCGGAGGTCAGACGAACAGGAGGCAGCTGCATGATCCAGAGAGGGCAAAAGCCAGAATGACCACTTATATTCAGATGCAGGCTACAAGCCCCCTTTAACTAATTGGCTACTCACAGCAGATCCCATCATGGGAGTGATCACATAAACACTGAGAATCATGGCCCAGCCAAATTGACACACAATCTTAACCATCACATCAACGTTCAACCATTTCAGGAGGTAGCATATGATCAAGAACTGATGGTACTAAAAGAGGTCCAAGCTGCGCTGAAGACATTAGTGAAAAACAAGTCTCCAGGAATTGATGGAATACCAATTGAGATGTTTCAACAAACGGATGCAGCACTGGAAGTGCTCATTCATCTATGCCAAGAAATTTGGAAGACAGCTACCTGGCCAACTGACTGGAAGAGATCCATATTTATGCCTATTCCCAAGAAAGGCGATCCAACCGAATGCAGAAATTATTGAATGATATCATTAATATCATATGCAAGTAAAATTTTGCTGAAGATCATTCAAAAGTGGCTACAGCAGTACATTGACAGGAAACTGTCAGAAATTCAAGCCTGGTTCACAAGAGGATGTGGAACCAGGGATATCATTGCTGATGTCAGATGGATCCTGGCTGAAAGCAGAGAATACCAGAAAGATGTCAACCTGTGTTTTATTGACTATGCTAAGGCATTCGACTGTGTCAATCATAACAAATTATGGATAATATTGTAAAGAATGGGAATTCCAGAACACTTAATTGTGCTCATGAGGAACCTGTACATAGATCAAGAGGCAGTTGTTCGAATAGAACAAGGGGATACTGCGTGGTTTAAAGTCAGGGAAGTGTGCATCAGGGTTGTATCCTTTCACCATACCTACTCAATCTGTATACTGGGCAAATAAACCGAGAAGCTGGACTGTATGAGGAAGAACAGGGCATCCGGATTGGAGGAAGACTCTTTAACAACCTGCATTATGCAGATGACACAACCTTGCTTGCTGAAAGTGAAGAGGACTTGAGGCACTTACTGATGAAGATCAAAGACCACAGCTTTCAGTATGGATTATACCTCAACATAAAGAAAACAAAAATCTTCACAACTGGACCAATAAGCAACATCATGATAAACAGAGAAAAGACTGAAGTTGTCAAGGATTTCATTTTATTTGGATCCACAATCAACAACCTTGGAAACAGTAGTCAAAAAATCAAAAGACGCATTGCGTTGAGCAAATCTGCTGCGAAAGACTTTAAAATGTTGAAAAGATGTCATCTTGAAGACTCAGGTGCACCTGACCCAAGCCATGGTGTTTTCAATCGCCTCATATGCATGTGAAAGCTGGACAATGAATAAGGAAGACCGAAGTAGAACTGATGCCTCTGAATTGTGGTGTTGGCGAAGAATATTGACTATACCATGGACTGCCAAAAGAACGAACAAATCTGTCTTGGACGAAGTACAAAATGCTCCTTAGATGCAAGGATGGCCAGACTACGTCTCATGTACTTTGGACACACTATCAGGAGGGGTCAGTCCCTGGAGAATGATATCATGCTTGGTAGCGGGTTAACGAAAAAGAAGGCTCTCAACGAGATGGACTGACACAGTGGCAGCAAGAGTGGCTTCAAGCATAACAAGGATTGTGAGGAAGCCACTGGACCGGGCAGTGTTTCGTTCTGTTGTATACAGGGTCACTATGAGTCGGAACCAACTCTGCAGCACCTAACAACAATAACAACAATGCACTCACGTCAGAGCTGACATTATTACCCAATTACAATGATGCTTCCAATCACACGGTTTCGTATGCTGGTGCTGCAAGCACATGCTCATGTTTTCTTTGCTGTTGGTGTTTTTATAGTGGCTGATTTTGTCAAATTCTATGGTGATTTAGCTACAACATTGTGGTAATTACTATTTGTGAACCTATATCAATAACTTTGAGAATGAAGTAGTAATTAGAGGAAAAGAAGGAGTGATATACAGGAATTACGATTTATGTGTAACATTAGTACAAAAAACATTACAAAGGATTCTGTATGGTCTGGTATGAGAGGAGGTCCATGGGGGGGGTGACACCATGGGTTACTGTACTGGGTGTCACCAACCCTAGTGATGCCACTGATCCCTCAACATCTGTATATCTGCAAGCACATTCATGTACATTATCTTCATAAACTTGATCTTCACCACAACACTGAGAGACTGATATTTACCCAGTTTTTTAAATAGTCAAGAAACCTGAGGTTTGGATTGTTTCAATGACTTGCTTGTGACTCTCACTTCAAGCTTTCATTTTTGTCTGCGGTTTCACTGTGGACTAAGTAAGGCACATTCCTAACTGGCCCTGTCACCCAGCCTTCTCAACCCTGCCTCTGTGGCTTTGCTCTTTCTTGCCCTGAAATAATCTTCCTCCCCTCCCACTCCCACCTACCATCTGAGAACTTCATTGAGTATTCAATTTTCTTCATTTTTCACATTCACCATAAATCTACTTTCTCCTTGAAAACTTCCATTACTGATGAAGTTCACATTGATTTTTTCCCTTTCCAAATTTCAAGTTGATGGTGTATAATTTAATCTCAATTTACAGAGTATTTTTTTGAATTTACATAGTATTTTGATTAATCTCCATTTTTTTCGATGTTTATTTCATATCTCCTAAAGTATAAAGGAAGGCGCCCTGGTGGTGCAGTGGTTAAGTGCTTGGCTGCTAAACAAAAGGTCAGCAGTTCGAACCCATCAGCTGTTACGAGGGAGAAAAATGTGGCAGTCTGCTTCCATAAAGATGACAGCCTTGGAAACCCTATGGGGCAGTTCTACTCTGTCTTATACAGTTGCTATGAGTCAGAATCGACTGGACGGCAATGGGTTCAATTTTTGTTTATTTAAAGTAAAATGTAAATTTTTTAAGGGAAGGACCATAGCTTATAAAGCTTCCTTATTCTGCTAACATAGTGTCTGATATTAGAGACTTAATAAATGTTTCTTAATGTAGCCTTTCTCAACAAATTCCATGGGAATTCTACCCTGAAGAAAATGATTTGAATGCCTATTGTATTAATTTTCACAAGGATGGTACATAGTTAGTACCAATCTAGATACATAAGACAGAAGTTAAGTCATTATGTGTAATAAGTTCAATATGGCATTAGGATTTAATTCCCCCAGGTTGAGAAAGATGGTTTGATAAATGGGCTATTATCAACACCAAAATGAAAGGTTAGATAACAAATGGCCTTTGGCCATGATCGTTATCGTACCGTGACAGCATGTAACTCGTCTATCTGCGCATGATGTTATAATGGCAGAAGGCAAAGTAATTTAAGAAGAAACACTTAACAATGTATAATGTTAAACGTGTGGATGGAGTGTGACAAAATATGTAGGGAACAGGTTTGCTCATGGGTTTTTTAAAATTTAAATTCAATAATGGTAAAATAGAATGATTAAATAGAAGTGGCAATATTTTAGAGGTATAACATTAAACAAAATTGCCAAAAGTTTTAACCTTTTCTACGACAACTTTTAATACAGCTAATAAAACATAATGATGCATGTTTGCATTTTCTCACTTTGATGGGAGGTAGGAATGTGTAATGTGTCGGCAAAGGTGGATGGGAGCTCAAACCGGGACAGGAGGGAAGCACAGGCTGACTAATCAGACTCCAGTCACCTGATACTTAGCCACAGAAAAAAAGACACACAGACAACTGTAAACATCAAAGACCAATATCAAGAATACACATTTAAATGAACTCTTCCCCAGAGGCTAATTCACAGTGGAATAGCCCGTTTTTATGGATGTCAAACTCCCTTTCTACACAGGTCTAGGCTGAGGGAGAAGTTTGGTATCTACACAACCTCAGTGATAAAAAACAAAAACAAACAAAAAAAACCCAAACCTGTTGCCTTCAAGTTAATTCCAACTCTTATCACACATGAATGGTGCAGTGGTGCAGTGGTGCAGTGGTTAAAAGCATGGCTGCTAACCAGAAGGTCGGTGGTTCAAATCTACCAGCTGTTCCTATGGGGTAGTTCTACCCTGTCCTATGGTCTTTCTATGAGCTGGAATCTACTTGACAGCAATGGGTTTGGTTTTTTGTTTGTTTGTTTTTTATATCATGAAGGGCCCATAGCTTACACCTTTCAGTGTGCAAAGTGAAAAAGAGTAGGTATAATTTTATCTAAGAGAAATTATTTCAATCCTTTTGTGATTAAATAGCTAAAGGAGAAAAGAATACTCTTCCAGAGCTTTGTCTGGTAGAGAAAAAGGCAAAGATGAGACAATAACTTTTAAACCAGAGAGGGTAGTAAATCTGAGCATTACTTGGTGATGCTGTTGTTGGTAGCTGCTGGTTGAGTTGGCCCCAATTCATGTTGATCCAATGCATAACGGAATGAAATGCTGCCTGGTCCTTTGCCATCCCCATGATTGGTTGGGGTTCAGACCATTGTGATCCACAGGGTTTTCACTGGCTGATTTTCAGAAATAGATGGCCAGGCCTTTCTTCCTAGTCTGAGTCTGGAAACTTCACTTAAACCTGTTCACCATCTCGGCAACACGTAAGCCTCCACTGACAGATGGGTGGTGGCCGTGCATGAGATGCACTGGCTGGGAATCACACCAGGGTCTCCCGCATAGAAGGAGAGAATTCTGCAACTGAACCACCGCCGCATCAGTATTAATATGATATTGGAGAAAGGAATAGGAGTAAATGGAACTGAGAACAACAGAAGCCTTAATTCATTAAAATAATAAAAAATGGGTGACAATTAGGCAAGGTAAAGGTGGGAAAAAGAAGAAATAGGAAGAAAACTTAATAGTTTTACTGTTAAAGGGAGTTTAGTTTGTAATATTGGCATGGACAGCTATCAGATTAACAAAACAGTTAAATTCTAGTGGAAAAGTCTGTGAGTATTCTCTGTGAGGCAAGAAAGCAATAGATAAAATCAAGGATAAACATTGCAGCATTGAACTGATGAAGTAAACCAACGGGTTTACGGTAAAGTCTGAGAAAGAACTGCTGGTACAATATGGAGTACTACAAAGACAGCATGAGGTCCTCTGCAGACCGTGATAAATGATTGGGGTCCTGGTCAAGGATTTCAGCTGTTAATCTCATGATGGTATGGAACAGTGTGAAAGGAAGGAATGAATGCCTTCTAGCATAGAAGCCGGTCCCGAGCAAAAGAAATGACAAAATTATAGGTGATGATGGGGAGGAGAGGAATGGCTCAGGCAAGAAGGAAATCACTGCGGAAGTCTTAAAAGGGCTACTGAAGATTAACTCAGGACACTTGCATTTGGGTTAGCAACTATGGAGAAAATTCTTCTGAGGCTGGCGGAGTCAAGAAATCACAAATTAGAATGTAACGGTGTCAAATATTTTGTGAATGCTCATGAGTCTTCCTGAGTTGGAAATGGTGGTGAGAGCATTTAAAGACAAAAATTATATCTGATGTTGCTGTTGTTGTTAGGTGCCAAGCTGGCTCCAACTCACAGCGATCCTAACGCCATCCTCACAATTGTTGCTAGGTTTGAGCTCACTGTTGTAGCCACTGTGTCACTCCATCTCATTGAGGGTCTTCATCTTTTTCATTGACTCTCTACTTTACCAAGCATGGTGTCCTTCTCCAAGCACTAGTCCCTCCTGAAAACAAAATACGTAAGATGAAGTCTCGCCATCTGATAGAAACGTTTAGCTTAGCAGCATGCTATCAAAATATTCTGCCTCCTTTCACTTGGAAACAGAAATCCTTAGAAACATGCTGGGCAGCACTGCTGAAATCTCTTTACGATGATGGTTAGTTCACAGTCCAGCCAGCCGTACAGAATTATGAATATATATTTAAAATTTCCAAACAAAATGGGGCATTACTGCCTATATATATAGTTCATGAGATCTGATTTCTCTTGTAAATATAATCAGGGATCATTTTCAAAGTAAGAGTGAGATTTCCTGTGCAGACAGATGCTTCTCATATTTATACAGCTTGAGCTCCTTTTTTTGTTTTAAATGCTCTGGGGAACTGGAAACTGATATGATTTTTCATATCAAGTTTAGTTTAACATATGGCACAGAGTTCTCTGAGACTGTCTCCAAACTTTGCAGTTAACAGCTTCCAGCCTACACAGGAAACGAAGCTGTGCTTCTGACGCATTCCCATTATATGGGAAGACCACAGAGAACAGCCTCAAGTTAAACCACAAAAATTATGTTTATACAAAGTGCAGCATACAACTTAAACCACAGTAGCACAGAAAGCTTCAGTGGATGATTCAATTCCATTTTTAAGTTGTTCTAGCAACATAGTTCAAGCCGTATCAGTAACCAAGTCGCCGCTGTGTTCTATTCTTCAGCTTTTAGTTAGGTAGACATGTAAACACAAGTTCTGAATCTGGATATTACCTTTTTTTGCAGGGCCTCAATTTAGGAACCAGTTTGTGTTTTTAAGTCTTCCACAGATTTTTTAGTATAACAAAGATAAAGACAAAAAAGAATCACAGAACCACATCTATCCAGAACTCTTGGAGGAATGAGCTAGGGGGCCTTTGTGCAAAATAATTTTTATGTATTACAAACATTCCTCCTATACTATAGAGTGTAATGTGGAAAAACCTGGTATTGAATATAATGAGTTGTACAGAGTTATATGTCTTGTCAAAATATAGTTCATACATCCATATAACTATGCTTTTTGAGTTCTTAGGCTTTTTTCTTTTTTTTATAACTGTGCTTTAGATGAAGGTTTACAGAACAAATAGTTTCTCATTAAACAGTACACATATTGTTTTATGACAATGGTTAACAACACCACGACATGTCAACAGTGTCCCTTCTCAACCTTGGGTTCCCTATTACCAGCTTTCCTGTCCCCTCCTGCCTTCTAGTCCTTGTCCCTGGACTGT